>NC_142601.1:16898310-17131501 GCF_041222555.1 Hakea prostrata
AAGACTAATGATATGTCCGTCAGTAAGCTTGTTGTAAGGGATTTAATTGTTATGGTCATTTCTCAGACTTTATTTTAATATTTTAGAAAACATTGTTGGTAATCTTGTGATGAATTTTCTTTCCAGAAAGATGAATTTGCATCATCATTGGTTAAGATTTTGGAGCTGAAAGTATCTTTGTACCTGTGAAGAACCTTACGTTTCGGATTTGTTAATTGTTGAAAAGATCTATCTTTTAATCGAGAGAGATCTCCAATAAAATGAATGGTGATGATGTAAATCAAGGTATTTATAGCATTAGGTATTGGTTGATTATTTTCAAGTATTGATTCACTAGTGTTTGCATTGGTTTAGATAGCACTTAGGATCCTAAGTGCTGGGTTGGAGTGAGGATGTGGTCCCACCAACCTTTTAGTTGACTAGTAAATCCTGCTACAAGAAGCATGGCTACTTCTCGCTTTGCGCCTTGCTGTCTTCGTCGGTGGAAGCTAGCTACTAAAGGCTTGTTGTGTCCACTTCTTTCCAGCTTCCTTCTCACATATATTAGAAGATTAAAGGGAGCGAGAAGGGATTATTCTGCTCGATCTTGTGGTAGACTGCCCTCCTAGGGGGCACTTGGCAACTAACTCGTGGGGCATGTCACTGGTTTCACGGAGCCGATAAGCATTAGCAACCATGGTCATTTCTTGGAGTTTATTGTTAATTTGGTAATCAGTTAAGCCATCAATATTCCATTCAGAGATGATTCTTGATTGATATTGGGCCTGGGTCCTACCTTGTTGTTCAATAAGGAGGTCAAGGAAAGTGGGTTGGTGGTAATAATGAGCTAATTGATGGGTATTGTTATTATAGAGATTGATTTCATGAACCAACTCAGTGGTGGACTCGCCTGAGTCATATCTAGAATCATACTCATCCTGAATCATTTCAATTCAGTGAGTGGTACTGGAAGAAGATGCTTCTGCAAGTTTTGCAGGAATATAGGGAATGATGAAGTTGCTTAATCGAGATTTAATTTCGTTAAGCATCTCAGATTTTATTAATTATTTTGCATTGACTTTGGGGATTTGATAGGGTTTAAACATTGGAGTGTTGAAAGATTGTTTGGAAACTAGTTTGTGAGTTTCTTTGGGTATTTGCTAAACTAGGTTTTCAACTCTAGTTAATTGTTCACCTATTATTTGGAGATTTGAGTTGGCAAAATTTACTTGTTCAACAATTTTAAGACTTCCACCTTTAAGACCTTCTTTGTTCTTAAAAGGGGCAGCTAAAACATCTTCACCATCAATATTTAATTTGCTTTGATCCATTGGAGGATTGATAGAGGTTATTGTATATTTGGTTTGGTTGACGAACCATTTTTTGCAAGGATTTATTGTTTGATTAATTGTTCCATAGTTCCGAGGATAATCTATTTGATTTTTCTCAGCATAAGAGGCACACCAGACAAAAAATATCATGTTAATTTTGTATTGTTCCATATCATGATATCAAGCGTCACGAATTTGGATTTGTTCAGGAAGATTGAATTAACTATTAAACCAATCTTTCCTAAGGCTATTGTCCTGGCTATTAAAGTCTTGCTAGAGCAACACTTTATTGATCGAAAAAGGTCAATCAGACATAATCATCATTAATGATGAATTCCTTGGAGGAACTTCCATAGCTGAAGGGGTCAGTGACTCGGGATTAACTTGTCTTTCCCCAAATTGTTCAGAACGTTCGTCCTTGGCGTAAACACCATGGGCAATTTGGTTGTTGGTTACTAATTTGCTAAGTTTGATTGTTGATTCTGATAATAGACTACTAGTGTTAGAGGGAATGCTTGAGCAAGAGGCTTTGGATGGTTGGTATTTGATTGTGTCACATCCCTCCAGCCAGTACCCTATCTGGAATACCCAGAGGTGTGATCCACAGCCCCAAAGATTAAGTTTAGGAACAATCATATCCACTTAGCACAATAATATGATCAAAACAAGAACAAATCATTGTATTCAAGTAATTTAATAATAAAGTCAAGAAAGGATCCCAGAAGAATCACAAAAGAATATCAGAGTGCAGAAATAACAAGATACCAATCGAAGAAATTGTAGAGTATAGCGGAAATATACCCCACAAACAAAGGCGGAAGGTTGACCGAAATCTAAAGCAAAGCTAACTATTACAATTAAAATAAAAAGGTATAGTAGAATAAGAGAAATCTAGTCAAAATCTTCTGTTGGCTCTTCTTCTTCTTCACCATAGGGTTGTGCCCTTGTAATTTAGGTCAGCATCTAGCTCATGATCCCATCGGCAAACAAGACGATGCCAGCTACCATCAATGGGAGCCGTCAGAGCAATCCAAACCTGAGTATTAGTCACACCATTGGTCATGACCTTCTTCATTGACTTCCAAAGCTGCACTAAGTAAGGAAGGGTCCTCCGTACCGTAGCATGGGTTCTCTCTTCCAATCCTGAAAAGCATCTAAAAACAAGTCCCCCGAAGGGTAAGCTCAAAAAGAACTTAGCAAGTATGTGCAACCACAATTAACATCTTCACACACAATCAAAGGCAAACATAAATGCAATGATATAAAACAATATATGCAAGTATGCTTCTAACTCTTTATATGTATGCTGGTCTCTATTGGCAGACACGCTTTAAGTCATAGCACCATACTCCTTTGGGTGGGTCTCAAATCACTCTCCCTTAGCCTTCCCGGCATCTTGGGTTTTCCATTTGGTAATTGGGTCCTAAAACCTTCCTGGACATCCTTGGATGGGGTTTAGGTCACCACTCTCTCACATCACCAATGGTCTGAGTATTGACACGTGTATAGGGTTAATCTTAGTCCAATGCAAGTCATCTACTGAGTCATATCTACTTAGGGTTAGATATGTCCATTCTTCGTATCTCGCGATCCTTTCCAGTACATTTCCCACTAGAGTCACCGTCTCCTTCCTGGCTATGTAGACTCTTAATTAACCCTATTGGTCATCCACAAATAGTAAACGGGAAGCTCTCATGTCCTCTCACAGGTTGGCTATCAGTCTTGAGCACCCATGAGCCCAAGTCTGCTACTGTAACCTTACCAATGAATGGCCCCACAATGTGATTCTTGTCCTCTCACGGGTTGGTTACTGGTCTTGGGCACCCACAAATCTCCATTGCTGCCATAGGTCACTCGGTCTCAATTCCCCTTCTGATAGAGTTAGATATGACAAGGATTTCCTAGCCAAACACTTCTAGACATGGCCTAGGTATGTCAACTAGTAGTTAGGGAAAGAGTCAAGGGGCATCATAGGAAAGCGTCCATACCACCTCCACTGGTCGCCAAAGATTGAAATGCCAAAAGGGCATTCCCCATTCCACAACTACAACCTAGGCATTCACATCATATCATGATTCTATACATATCCCATTTACATTCACATTCACATCATAGTCCGAATTACATTCACCTCATTTAATAATCAATTCTAATATGTAAATCTCATTATGAACATGCTACTGTAGTTACAAGAGTAATATAATGCTAAGAAAGTAAAACAACAGTAGGTAACTCATGCATTCGAGTCATATTATAACAAGGTATGTAAATATGCAAATTGTGAGTGGAATACTCACCTTATTTTTCGAATATATAACATTCAATTGAGAGATCAAAGAACAAATCCAAAATCATCTAAACAAGCTTGAGAAAACATGTATAGACCATAAGAAGTAATTTCAAAAGATCAGAGTCGAATCGGAGTCAAAACAGGGAAAAGTTGTTGTCAACAACTCCTTTGGTTGATGCTCCTTGGTTGGTGGGATCGACCAAAGCATCGACCAAGTAGATACGGTACGGACAGAATTAACTTCTTCATTTGAAGTCCGATTACTCCGAAATTCGAAGGGGAGTTCCCCAGAGACATAGTAAGACTTCTATGAAGGTTTAAACATCTAATAAGGTCAAAAGAATAGAATTATAATAAAACACATAATAGGCTTAAACCACATATCAACACGGAAAGGCTAGAATGAATGGGAATTCATTCAAAGAGGTAGAAGATAGTAGACCAGTCATAGAAAACTAATAAAAAACAAGTCTAACACAGATTAGAATAGAAAACTACAGTAAGAATAGATCATGCTATCAAAACTAAATTAAAATATGGCTTCAAGGAAAGCATAGAGTGATGGGGTTTCACTCTAAGACAAAGGAGATCAGAGGTTGGGTCATTTTAGTAGTGTAATACCTTCCTCATAATTAAAACCATAAGAAACAATAGTAGAGAGAAGAGATTATAGTAGCAGGAGATAGATCACTAACCTTGAATGAGGGAAAACAAAGAGAAATCCATGGTTGAATGCTTGGGGATCTTCCTTGTCTTGAGGAGGAGGCTCTAGGATTCTTCCCATGTTCTCCAGTAGTTTAGAGGCCAAACAATTAGGTTTATACCGATGTTACAATATATAGGGGATCTAAAATCCAAAACTTCCAAAAATAACAAATTCTATTTGACGGGATCAACCAAAGGATCGACCAAAGGGTCTCCCTTCTTCGATTTGCTGAAATTTGGATCTCCAGGGTCAAAACCAACACTTAGGCCTTCAACCAACTTAGGGAAAGGTCTAACCTGACTTCCTAGGACCTTATAAAGCTATCCACACTGAACTCAAGGTCCACCTTCAAGGTCAAACACCATTCAAGTCACTTTTTCAACCAAAATAAACAGGGTGTCTAGGTTAGGGTTTGGGCTGGATTTCATAGATTGACTTTGAGGATTCACTTCGTAGTTTGCCAAAGAGGTTCATCCAATCAAAGTCATTGTTACCAATCCAAATTGGTCTTGGGTTATTGATGCAATGGTAGAGGTAAGTCTGACCTGAGGCTACACAGCCTGAAAGGTCCATTGTGCGGGAAAACTAACATCTTCCCAACGAACGTACTTGGGTTGTATTGTTCTTGATTGGCAATCAATGCCTTCAAAGAACTCCATTCGCCCTTTGGTGGATTTTTTAAGGGCCTTAGTGGATACATATTTCATAACCTTGTATTGAATTCTTTAAACTAAGGATATTGGTATGGATCTGGGCTTCATGTCATGACCACTGGTCTTGAGGTTAACGACTAAAGAATTTAAGATATTTTTGTCATCAAGGGAAATTGTTAGATTTGGGGAATGGATAAAGAAGATTGGTCCACGACAAAGACTTGTCTCTACCGCTTCTAAAAGGGAATCATGGAGTTGGGTAAACCATTGGTCTCTAAGGGCCAAAACAAGGGAAGTGTTTAATCCTTCTCGGTGGCAATTTGGACACACCCAAAATGGATGTAATTGTATTCTTCTTTAAGGTTGTGTATTTGTTGTTTGTGGAAAAGAGGAATTTCTTCCAATTATAGGACACATGTATTGTTTGTTCAATAGTCTTAATGGTTTCCCTAAAACCAAAGATGGATTGTTGGTAAATTTTTCACTTGGGGACTTTGGGCATGCTCTATTCTGCTGAAGATTGGTCAAAGTCATTGTTTAATTCATCTTGGTTTAGGATATTGGTAGCTGTATTGTTCTCCTGCTGGCCCATTGTTCTTGAAGACATACTTCGAAAAAACACACTCATTGTTTTACTTACTGTCTCCTCCAACTAAAAGAAAGTGATCCGCTTAGAGAAGTCGTCACCCGTCAGTAAGACCTAGCACAAAAGAGGACTTACACTCACCTTCAGCTTTACCTCTAGGAATCATACCATGCCTATTTTACTCCTCAGATACCATAGCCAAAACTATTAGGAAGAAAATCAAAAGAAAGAAAACAAAAGTATATTTTTTAAAAGCATATGAACAAAAACGGTAAGTAAACAGGCAGTGGCAAAGCTAGCCATCAATATATCAAAACTAAAAAGAAGTAAACAAAACATGAACAAAAAATGTAGGAAAATATATGCATAAAAGAATTTAAAGATCAAAAGTAAAATAATTCAAAGAAGTAACCAAAACTAAATGCATAAAAGAATTTAAAGGATGAAACATAGGTGGCAAGCCGACCATCTACAAATGCAAGAAAAATAATAGAAAGGCGGCAAAACCGTCCTTTTCATGCATTGATGTAATGATAGGTACAAAAAATGATAAGGTTACAAGGAGGGTAACCGAAGCATTGGAGAGGGTAACCAAACCTACACTGGTAAGGTTGGGTTACACCAAAATTGTTGTAATGATACACCAAGCCTTTATGGCTTTGATACTAGGGAGATAACAGGATCTTTCGTGGCATTACAAGTATTACAAATATTGATGGTGAACTATACAGGAAGACAACATGATCTTTCGTGGTGTTACAAGTATTACAAGTAATGTTGGAGAACCATAGGAGAATGATACAAGTAATTCGGATTTAATAGGGTTTGAACATTGGGGTGCTTAAAGATTGTTTGTGGTTAGAAAGTGGCTTGGGAGTTTCGTCGGGTATATGCTGGACTAGGTTTTCAACTCTAGTTAATTGTTCGCCTATTGTTTGGAGATTTGAATTGGCAAAGTTTAATTGTTCAACAATTTTAAGACTTCTGCCTTTACGACCTTCTTTGTTCTTAAAGGGACAGCTAAAACATCTTCACCATCAATATTTAAATTGATTTGGTCCATTGGAGGATGGATAGGGATTATTGTTTTTTTGGTTCGGTTGATGAGCCATTATTTGAAAGGATTTATCGTTTGATTAATTGTTCCATTGTTCCAAGGATAATCTATTTGATTCTCCTCAGCATAAGAGCAAACCAGACAAAATATCTCATATTAATTTTGTATTGTTCCATATCATGATACCAAGCATCACGAATTTGGATTTGTTCTGGAAGATTGAATTTACTGCTAAACCAATATTTCCTAAGGGTATTGTCTGGGCTGTTAAAGTCTTGTTGGAGCAACACTTTATCGATCAACAAAGGTCAATCAGACGTAATCACCATTAATGATGAATTCCTTGGGGGAACTTCCATAGCTAAAGGGGTCAATGACTCGAGATTAGCTTGGCTTTCCCCAGATTGTTCAGATTGTTTGTCCTTGGTGTAAACACCTTGGGCAATTTAGTTATTAATAACTAATTTGTTAAGCCTGATTGTAGATTTTGACAATAGACTTCTAGTGTTAGAGGGAATGCTTGAGTAAGAGGCTCTGGATTGTTGGTATTTGATTGACTTTGAGGATTCACCTTGTAGTCTGCCGGAGAGGTTCATCCGGTTGAAGGTCATTGTTTCTAGTCGACATTGGTGCTGGTTTGTTGTCCAATAAGGAGGTCAAGAGGATTGGGGAATTGTTTGGAAGTTGCATTTTAAGGAGGACTAGCTCCCTCTTTAGTTGTTTAACTTCTCTCTTGAGGTTATTAGTTGTTGTTTGCAATATTTGATCTTTTAAATCCTTGGTATGTATGGTTTGGTGAGGATTATGAGTTGTAAGGCTAGGGGGTTGTTTGGTGGGGAAAGGTTTAATATCCTCATTTTGGATCATATTGATGGTTTAACCAAAAATAAAAAATAAAAAAAGATCATATTGATGGTACTGTCTAATATCTTATAAAGGGCTTGTGTCGTTCCTTATACTTGTCTTCGTACCTACAAAATTTATTCGTATTTGATAATATATACTTGTCTATATATATATATATATATATAGCATTGCTTTGACCTTATTTAGATCCATACTCATTTTCCCAGCAAAAACTACGTGGCCAAGATGTTTCACTTCCTTTTGCGCAAAAGAACACTTCTTTTGAAAAAAAATTGGTTACTCTTCAAGGCAGTTAATACCAGGCATAGATGAATCAAATGAGTCTCTAAAGATGGACTATAAATCAGTATATCATCAAAAAACACAGCCACAAACTTTCTAAGATAAGGCTGCAAAAGCAAATTCATTGTGGCTTGAAAGGTAAATAGACCAAATGGCATCATGAGAAATTCACAGTGACCTTGTGGGATCCTAAATGCAGTTTTATATACATCAGAGGGATGACCTGCCCTCAAATCCAGGTTTGAAAATTTTTGTGAACCACCTAATTCATCTATCAACTCATCAACGGTCCGAATTGAAAATCTATCCCTCACTGTTATGCTATTGAGTGCTCTATAATCAATGCAAAATCGCCAAGATCCATCTTTCTTCTTAACTAATAAAACCGGAGATGAAAAGGCACTAGTACTGTTTCTAATAAAACCAGAATTAAGCATCTCAGAAACTTGTCTATTTCACCTTTCGAAAATGAGGATACCTGTAAGGTTTGACATTGACTGGAGAAGCATGAGGTTCCAAATGGATCTCATGATCCAGTTGTCTATGTGGTGGCAACCCCTTTGGTTCTTGAAAAATCTCGTCAAAATCAGTAAATTGCTTCTGAACTTGTGGATCCAAATCTAACTCTTTTGTTGCTAGAACAAAATTTAACAGTCATTTGGTATGAAGAAGCTATCTGACCTGAATTCTGAATTCTTCAAAGTTGGTTGAATGAAATTGGTCCTGTGTGAGCATGTCCCTGCAACTGAATCGTTTCCCCTTCCCAAGAAAACTAATTCCCAAGAAAACTACATTGTGAGCTTTTGATAATCCAAAATAATAGGACCTAAAACCTATAGCCACTGCACACCTAGAACCATATCAGCACCTTGAGTAGGTAACGCATAGAAATCTATAAGGAAGACATGCTGCTGAAAATTTGAACTGGTACTGCAACACAAAAGCCTTCACACTTGAGCACTTGTCCATTCCCCACCAGTTGGTAGTACACATAACTGCCTTTCTATCAAAACCGGCAAGTTCAAGGAGGACAGAAATTTTGGTTACAAAAAGTTATGCGTACTACCACCATCCACCAAAAGCATCATTTCAGATTTACCAATATAGTCTATAAATCGCGAGGTCTGTGCTACAACAAAGCCAAACAAGGCATGTAAACTAATATGTGGCATGTCCTTGACAGTAGAGTCTGCCACCAAAAGCAATTGCTTCCCTTGCAACTCATTAGTCCCATTGTCCCCAAGCTCCATACATTCTTCATTAGGCACAATCAATACATGCACAAAAGCTTTGCACTTATGGCCAAAGAAGTATTTTTCACCACATGAGAAGCATAAATTTTTCTCTTGCCTTTCTTGAATCTGACTTTGGGTTAAACATTGTATGTTGGTCTTAGGAGGAACTACAGATGCACTAGGAACAGCAAGTTTTGCATATGGTACTGAAAATTGTTTTGACCGAGGTGATGGAGTTGATAACAAAGGTGGATAGGGAGAATGAATTCTGGGATAACTGTATAAACTTTTGCTAAAGACGTGAGGCTGAATACCCAGCGTGTATAGCTGGGTTGTTTTGATAGAAGGATTTGATTCTACCAACGCAGTCAACTCCATTCGTTAGAGTAGCCTCCATTGAGTCTCTGCACCTATCCCCTTTTCTTGCTTTCTGAACCCCTTTGTTTTCTGAGCACTTGTGAAAGCTAGTCTGAGTTGAAAGCAAGCCTCTAACCCTTGCTTGCCATGTAAGTCAAAAAAGCTCAAAAGGACCAATTTCAGGCCCCGGGGCGGAAGGTAGGGTGTTCAAGCTGTTGCCACTTGTGGCAACAGCTTGAACACGGCTTTTTCACTTTATATAACGGAGTGAAGGACTGATCCTCCTCTTGCTGCTTCTTTCCGAATGAAAGGATGAAGCTTTTATTTTCTTTCAAACCACATTTGCCTTTACTGGCCAAGAAGACAGGATGATAAGGGGCTATGTTTATTCTACCTTCGAAATCGTTTATTCCTTAATTAGAGTTTTACTTAGACTCAACTAAGTGAGGGAAAGCAATATCAGAGTTCTACTTTGACTCAACTGAATAGAGGGGTAATCATCCTAGACTATGTAACCGATTTGCAGCCACCTATGTCTCAAATTGTAGTGGGACCCACCCTCTACGATTAACATCTCCCACTCGCCACAAGGTGGCAAAGTTATTCAAATGCTCTCATCAACTCTAATCCTTTCAATGCGAAAATAAAACGTGCGACCTAAGAGATGTATCTAGGGTAGGAGTGCTACATCAAATCTCCATCTAACCAACATAGCACATCACTCGAAATTATCTTATTATACCCTAAACAATTCTATTATACCCAACTCCACACTCTCGGTCCCTCAGAGTGAGCAATGTGAACTATCCTCATATGATGTATTCATGACTTTGTCAAATGACAAGTCACCCGGGCAATGAGTCATATCACTATTGGGTATAGAATGAAAATTTTTTCCATTGCCCTCATGCCATTGGATTATCCCCAACTGTTTTCCCAGTCTTGTCCTGCGAGACCGTATCATCCCTGATCCTAAGGAACAAGCTAAAGTAGCATCATTGGGTGTCCTCTTCATGGCATAGTTTAAGGAAAATGGTACAAGTAGGATCAACAAAATGTAATCCTAATGTCTCAAACAGTGACGAAGCAGGGATCCATTCAATCACTCTCATCATCGATCGACTTCAGCACATGCAACAAACATGCATGCTATGACACAACTTCCAATGATATGGGCATGTCACAAAAGAAAAAACGCCATATGAATATTGGTTCAGTTGCTACCTAAAGCTTCTAACCTGATTCTTTTACAATCAGTCACTAAATGACTAATTATAAAAGATTCACATTCAGCTACAACACAGGCAACACATAAATGTGATGATTCTATGTTTTACCATTGAGGTCTCATCTTAGTTCCAACTAAGGCGCCTATCATTAGTTTGAAAGCCCCCTAAAGCCTTACAAACCCATAGGGTCATCTTGCTTGCTATCTACAAGCGCCAAGGTGAATTACCCGTGTGAGTGGGACAATTCAATGTCTGATGACATCTTTATAAAAATATACTAACTTGCTCATCATAAACATGCGTCAAATATGCACATTAAAAAAATGATTTCATTACGTCCAAAAGAAGATGTCTTAAATAAAAGAAAAAAATAGGAGAAAACATCATCCACGTCCAAGACCTAGACTCCTAACATGTGATAAAAACACATCCCTTGGTATAGTCTTAATCAATGGGTTAGTCACCATGTTGGATGTGGAGATGTGCTTTAAGACAACTTCTCCTTTCACAATCATATCTCAGACAAAATGGTAGCGGATCTCTATGTCACATCCACCTAGCCAGTACCCTATCTGGCATACTCGAGTGTGTGATCCACAGTCCCGAAGATTAGTATCGAGAAAATCAACCTCCCACATTCACAATAGTATAATCAAGAACAAGACTAAATCAAGGTTAACAATATTAATTTAGAGATCAAAACAATATAACGAAATAACATCAGAGTGTGGAAATGATACCAATATAATAAATCAAAATGTAGAGTGAGGCGGAATATCACTCCACAAATACAGTGGAAATGTAGATCCAATGTCGAAAGGAAGATTACAACTGGTTCCAAAAGAAAGAAAAGAAGTAATCTAACTAAACTAGAGTTTCATCTACTTTATAAAGAATGTCTTCATAAATATAAACTTTAGAAACTCAGCATAGCCGCTTCCACTCCAACACAGGGCTAATCCTAGTAAGCAGCATGATCACATAAAGGATCTTCACTGTAATCTTCATAACTGCTAGCACCTTGAGTGAAATATGCTTCATCGGTTTGCGCTTCATCATACTAGCCGTCATAGTCGTCAACACGTGTAGAATAATCTAACAAAAGTGGTTCGCACGAAAGGAGTGATGAGTTCAAAAGAACTCAGCAAGACAAGTTATTCTATAGCAACATAAATAACATGATAGCATAACATAGTATGATGCAATATGATATGAGACAGACAATGCATGTAGGAATCTAACTCTATGTATGTTGGTCTCTATTGGCAGACATGCTTTAAGTCACAGCACCATACTTCTTTGGGTAAGTCTCAAATCACTTCCCTTCGGTTGGCAATGGGTCATGCATCTCTCTCGGACATTCCATGGCCAGGGTTTAGGTCAACACTCTCTTACATCACTGTTTGGTCTAAGTATTGGCGCATGTCAAGGTAAACCCTAGCCAAATGCAAGTCATCTACTTGGTTATATCAACTCAGAGTTAGATACTTCCATTCCTCCCCTCTCCGGATCCTTTCTGGTATCCATCTCACTAGAGTCAGCGTATCCTATGGCTACAACCAACTCGAACTACAGACTCATTAACCCTATTGGTCATCCACAAGTAATAAACGGGAAGCTCTCATGTCCTCTCACGGATTACCACCGGTCTTGAGTACCCATGAGCCCAAGTCTACTACTTGCAGCCCTACCAATGAATGGCCCCCACAATGTGATTCATGTCCTCTCACGGGTTGGTTACCGGTCTTGAGCGCCCACAAGGCCACAAACCCACATTGCTACCACGGATTACTCGATCTCAATACCCTTCCGAATCGGATCTGATATAACAGGGACATCCTAGCCAAACACTGCTAGACAAGCCCTAGGTATGACAACCAATAATTCGAGAAAGTGTCAAAGAGCACCATAAGGAGATGTCCCATACCATTCCCATTGATGTCCAAGGACAGAAATGTCGAAAGGACATTCCCCAATCCCAAATCATACCTAATAAGTCACATTCCAATTCAGTCATAACATACACCAGTGATATTTCATCATCTAGAAAAATACATAAAGACATGATCAATTGAATAAGTATCATACATGAGTAAGCATCCGTACATGATCAAGTAAATAAAAGAAATACAAGAGTAAGGTCCTACTGTACTTACAACAGTTATATCATAATTAGAAACTATGATAACAGTAACAATTCTATGAGTTTCCCAAATTAGAAACTAAGATTCACGCAATCTATGTTAATACGAAAACAATTGTCCTTACCTTAATTAGCTTCGAAGATAAACCAGGTAAACAAGAGAATGGATTCAAAGTTCGCAAACAAACCCTAACCAAGCATTATACAATCATTAGGAGACAATCCTAAAAGAATAGACATCAAACGGATTAAGATGAGCGAAGATATCCCATGCTGTCATCCTGGGAAGATTGGCTGGGTCGATTGGTCCAGTCGACCCAATGAATAGTACGTAGTAGAAATCTGATTTTTTATCCAAAACTCATTCTACAAGATTCAAAACAGTACAAAACTAGGAGGGAATCTCTAAAATTGTAATCTAAGACTAGCTAGCATAGATTAGACACCAAACAATGATCAAAACTAATACTTACTAATTTGGTAAAAATTATAGTTTTCAATGAAAACCAACCATGGATTCAAGGGAGGAAACAAGGATTCATTCAAGAGGAACATCAGCAGCAGAACATGCATGAATCCAATATGGATACATATCTGATATGTTAAAGAAAACAAACTGAAAGAATGATCAAGGCTTCTTGAAGAAATCATATGAAATCATAGCTTAAACCAAATATGAAGATCATTGGAATGAATGGAGATTCATTCTCAACTTAAAGACTGTAGAAGAGGTGTTTGCAAGGATGCAATACCTTCTTCATCATCACAGTATAGAGAATAGATCATAGTAAGAGTAGATCAGTATCAAGTTAGAGAGATTACTAACCTTTGATAGTGAACGAGAGATGAGAAACTTGAGAATTTGCAAGAGTTCTTCACCAACACCAAGGAGAGGCTTTGAGAGGAGTTATCCACATTCTCTAGGTTTTTTAGAAACAAAGGAGGCTAAGAAACACGAAGTTCTATTATATATAGCATCATAAACCTAAACAGAGGATCTTAGACAGATTCTGTCACTGTGGGTCAATTGGCCCAGTCGACCCAAGCAGTTGACCCAGGCTGTCAGCAAGCCCAAGTCAAGGAAATGAAGGTCCAACTCTTATCAAAATCAAATGGGCTTCTCACAACACAACCTACAACTCACCTAGCATAGAGGAATGCCTTCAAACCATGTCTAACCAAGTTCTAAGTTCATCAACCATGCTTCTCTTCATCACGGTGTAGTCTCTTTTCCAATTCTATCAAAGTCTCCAAGTATGGGACACCATCATCAATCTCCATGGGTTTGGGATCAAACAACATGTCTTCCACTGATATGGCCCATAATTGACTTCCACTTATACTTTGGGTCTTCGGACCTACAAACAACGGAGTTTTCGGGTTAAGGTTAGGGCTGGGTTTCACACTCTATGTGTGTGGCTTTTCCATGGAACTTAGCATCCTTAGAAAAAGCCAAAGCTGCCGTACTATCATTGTGTAGGAGCACCGCATCATCTACATGTGAGAATAGGATGAGACTTCTCAAGAATCCTCTAAGCCAAACTTCCTCTTGAGCAGTAGCTGAGCATGCAACATTCTCAGCCTCCATTGTGGACAAAGCAATGCATGTTTGCTTCTTGTTGCTCTAAGTAATAGCTCCACCTCCAAGGACAAAAACGTAACCTGAGGTAGACTTTCGCTCATCTTGATCGCTGCCCTAGTCAGCATCACTATAACCTCTCAACCTCAAATTTGAACCACTAAATGTGAGCATGAGATTGGTTGTCCCATGAAGGTAATGGAAAATCCTTTTACTTGCTAGCCAATGGGTAAGTCCTGGGTTACTTTGGTAATGACTAACCATCCTAATAGCATAGCAGATATGTGGGCACGTGCACATCATTGCATACATCAGATAACCAACCGCAAAAGCATAGAGAACTCTTGAGATTGTTATTTTCTTCTTCATTCTTATGGCTTTTATCTAGGTTTAGTCTGCACGTTTTGTCCATTGGTGTGTCAATAGGCTTGGAGTTTTGCATGTGGAGTCATTCAAGGGGTTTCTCTAAGTAAGTTTGTTAAGACAAACCAAGAAAATTCTTTGAACGATTCCTCACTATCTTGATGTCTAACACAAAGTTGGCTTCGCCCATGTCTTTCATCTCAAATGTGAAGGACAACCACTCTTTGGTGGCGACAATCATGTCACTGTCATTCCCTGCTAAAAGGATATCATCGACATATAAAGAGAGAACTAAGAATCCTTTCTTGGACTGCATTATATACACACAATGGTCTTCTTCAATCACATCAAAGCCATTCAAAGTTATCCTCTTCAATCTCAAATCGATGACGGGGAATATGTCCTCTTGTGCTTCTGTGCGCATTGAGGTCATAATAGTTTATGGGTCACTACCAAGTACACTCCCACTAGGTTCACAGTCTACATTTGTACTCCCACTTGGTGCACTATGACCAATATCTTCTCTAGCAACTATAAGATGTTGTGTTCTATCCCACCATCGCCAAGAGGATTTGGTATGATGTGATCCTCCTTTGTCTCATAGAGGTCAAGATCTCTATGCACATTAGATAAACTAGGGTAATCTGCCTTTAAAAATTCGACATCTCGTGACTTAATTTCAATTATACCTCCACTAGGGTGTTCACCATACATAACGTATCCCTTATAGCTATTAGAATACTTGACAAAGATGCGTTTCTTAGCTCTAAGTCATAACTTCTCGTACTTATGGGAAGGGGTGTGAACATACCCAGCACAATCCCATGGTCGTAAATGTCCCAGAATAGGCTTTGTATATTTTCATAGCTTATAGGGTGTAGACGCACTACAAGAAAAATGGCAATTAGTGACCTTTAATTAGTGGCAGTTTATAATAAACCGTCACTAATAATACACATTCAATATATTAATGGCATTTTTCGGAAACTGTTGGTAACGTTCAAATAATTAGTGGCGTTTTCCTTCGTAAGGCCATTGAATATACGGATATTTGGAGCAGTTTGTTAAGAATCGCTGCAGATAACCCTGTTGCATGGCGGTTTTGTGAAACTGCCAGTATATACCTGAAAATATACCCTCGCTTTTGCCCAATTTCTTCCCGCTCAACCCTGCGCAGCCATGCCTATTTTCACTTCGATTTTGGGAAGACGAAGAGTTGAAGGAACCTATGCTTCTCTATTGTTCTTCTTTGGTTTTCATTTAAGCTTCTTTGTTTCTCTTCGATTTTCTCTTTTGTTCTTGTCTTCTGGTTATCGAGGCATTTTCGGCTTTCAATCTTCTCTACTGGTTTCAGATTGGTGGAGCGTTAATGGAGCTTCTGATCGTTTGGTGAAGTCTTATCTCTTCGGACTCTGGAAATAGGTAATAATCTGGCTCATATTTTCACCGGATTCAATTATTTTTCCTCATTCCCTCAAGATCTGTCATCTTTCCTGCGTCTCTCTCTCTCGCTCTCTTTACTACATTTTCCACTTCACTATTTAAGGTTTTAATTGATCTTATGAGATGATTAGGGTTTGACAGGCACGAGTTGATTTTTTTCCCTTTCCTAGAGCGTGCTGGGGCAGAAGTTATTGAATGTGCATGCGTGATTGAACTACCAGATTTAAAGGTTCGAGTGCATCATATTCTCCATGCTCATTTTCGTTAGGTTTACAGGTTGGATTTCTGATTGCTGCTGCAATTGATCAGTCCTTGGCTACATCATCATCATCATCAATTTTTGTTTTTAAGATTTCTAATTTCTGAAGTTGCTAAAGAGGACCAATCACCTTTGTTGGATTTATTGTAACCATGTCAATCCCCTTAAACTACACAGCACACACAGGTTTACTACACAGCACTAGTGTTTTTCACTCAGGTTCTCTCTATAATATTAAGAGCTAAAGTCTGTTCATGTGTTAAGGTTTGTTTGTTTACATGAAGGTTTCCATATGATACTTTGGCTTGTTTGTTTTCATGTATTATTAGTCTTTTTTGATTTTAGATTCCAAAGATTTTGTTCTCATAATGGGAAATTCGAGTGGTGGGGGAAAGGGCCTTTATATGGAAAAATAATTTTATTTTCATTAGGATTTTGTAAATTTTATATCATTACTTAAAACTGTATTTGGTTCAAGGAAGTAGTGAAGTCACTATAGAAAGGCTAAGGTTAAATTCTTCTTGGGACTTCCCTTTGTTCTTTCAATTCAATTTCATCTTGCTTGTTGCTGAATTTCTGCCTAGTTATGTAACTTATGGTTTCAAATTAACAAGGGTAAATATCACTTACCACCCCTCTTAGCTGGAAAAATAGCACTTACACCCCTCTTAGTTGGATAATATCACTTACCTCCCCCTCTTACTTAGCAAATATATCAAACACTTCCCCTCTGTTAACTTTCTCGGTTAAATTTAACTGTTACCGTTAAATATTTTACCCCAAACTACCCTTAGCTAATATATTTTTTTATTTTAAACCCTAAATTATCGTCATCACCCTAACAGTTAAAATACTAAATTACCCTCAATTAAAATAATTGTTAAAAAACCAAAACAGCATAATTAAAACCCAAATTATCTTTAATTATTAAAAGCCCAACATATCTCTTTTTAAAAAAAAAAAATTATAAAACAATTAAAAAAAAACCCAAAATAGTAGTACATGTTTAATTTTATCAACATACCTTTTTTTTTTTTAATTGCATTTTTAATTTTATTTGATAGTAGTACGTGTTTTTTTAATTGTTTCATCAAATTAAAAAGAAAAAGAAAAAGGGTATGTTGGGCTTTTAATAATTAAAGATAATTTGGTTTTTAACTATAGTGTTTTGGTTTATAATAATTATTTTAATTGAGGGTAATTTAGTATTTTAACTGTTAGGGTGATTACCGGTTTAAAATAAAATATATTTTTAGCCAAGGGTAGTTTGGGGTTTTAGAAAAATATTTAACGGTAAAAGTTAAATTTAACCGAGAAAGTTAACAGAGGGAAGGTGTTTGATATAATTGCTAGGTAAGAGGGGAGGTAAGTGATATTATCCAACTAAGAGGGGGTGTAAGTGCTATTTGTCCAGCTAAGCGGGGAGGTAAGTGATATTTACCCAATTAACAATATACTTGACTTCTAGATACGATATTTAGCTGCAAGTATGAGTTTTTGGGCTTTGCAGCATCACTGAACAGATTTTATAACTGGAAGGGGGTACCAAAAGAGGGAGGTGCCCCAGGTCCCCTGCCCCCTTTGCTGAGTGGAATGATGCAGATTCTCACTGAAGTAGGCTTGTTTTATTAGGAATATTCTAGGTTTGGGGTCTATAAATGTTGTGCATCTGATTCCGTGGATTTTCTATGTAATAGGTCATTCACCTGAAGTATGCATATTAAGGTTAACATACAGGATTAGTTAGTTTATTTCTTTCTTAAAGTGGTTTACTTTAGGTTGTTTATGGGTTCAGTCCCAGTTCTGTGGTGTTAAAATTCAGGTTAAAATTAATTGTTAGTTAGTGTTCCAGTGCAGCTGGATTAGCATTCTATAAGTCTAGTTGTACTTTAGGTTTGTTTCCTTTGTTATATAAGGCTCTTAGGGGTGCAAGCATTGAACATGAACTTTTATGATATAAGGGCTTTTTGCTGCTTGCTTCTAGATTTGTCTTGTGTCTGATCAAGGCCGGTGGGGTCAATGTTTAATCCGTTTGACACATTGTTGGGTGTTTTGTTTGGTTACTGTATTGCATCTTTTACAAATGTTCTTCAAATATGAAGGTTCTTACCAGCTTGCTACTGTTTAACTTGTAAGTACAAACTTTTCAACCTCCAACTAGGATCATTTCTCTTACAAGATCAAATGCAAGGTGGTTTTTGAGATCTACCAGCCATCGAATTGATATTAATTTTTTCACCAACCTCCATTAATTCTAATTTCGGAAGTGATCCAAATTTGATCTAATTCCTATGGCCTGATTTTTCACAGTTGGCCTATCTAAAGGTAAATGGTCTTGCCAGATAGATTACTACAGGCCCTATGATTTTACTAAAGTTTGCCTGGCTTGCTTTTGTAGTTTGTTTACAGTGGCTATGTGAAAAAATAATAATTGTATTGTAATACTACTTATGAAAGACTCAAGAAGGGAGGTAGGCCTCATGAAATCACCATATAATTTAGTCTGAGGATAAATAAAATGCGGATCTAGGCACCCACTAGACGAAACCTTAATTCTGGTCTGCAGGAATGAATTGATTTCATTAGCCAGTTTCTTTTCTTACTTGGTTTATTTCAAGTTGTTTTGGGTTAGCTCAATTGAACTGGTCCTATGTGGTTACTTTAAGTTGCAAGTAATTGTTGGCAAGTATTAAGGGGTTGCAGTATGACTGTTTGGAGTCTATTTCACTTTCCTAGTCAGTTTAAGTTGCACCTAATGGGTTAAGGATATGGTCAGGCCTTCTTCATTTAGAAATCTGTCTTCTTAGTTTTCTATATAAGGTTGTAATAGGGTGAAGTGTTGAAAATAAATTGATAAATAAGATTGTTATTTTGAGTATTGCTTAACTTTGTAAGAGCTACTCAGTTTGCTCTTCCCATCCACCAAATTTTCATCTCAACATATGCTGCAAGTTCAGCCCATCTTCCAATCTTAAACCTGCTATTCATCTACAATCAGTAAATTGAATCACTTTCCTGTCCTTGTTCTTCCTCTTCTAATCCTCTACATTCCCAGACCTGAATTCATCCCCAGTTCATTCCTGTCATAAAAAAAACCTTCCTCTTTTAATCAAACACCCCCTGCCCCTGTGGGAAACTTGATGTTTATTGCAGCTCCAATCTCACACACTCCCCTGCCCCTGAAGGAAACTTGATCTTATCCCCCCAACACAAGAAGGATAGAAAAACAGAACAACTTAAATGGGATCATTACAGGACTTTTTATAGGCATGTCTGCTCTGGCAATCTTCCTAGATTGCAAAGATGGTGAATGGGACTTAAGAAGAAAAATAACCTTCTCAGCTCAGTCAATCATTATCGTAACCACTTGAGATTGGCTTCAAACTAATAAACAATATAACACTCCAATTTTATAGATATTACCATAATACAACAGAAAAATCACAACCACAGTATCTAAATGGCTGAACTTTGATATAGACTTCTCTATTCCCTTTGTCTTTTGGAATGTAATTGTAGACAACTAGTATATGTTCAATGGATTTAAACAGACAAAGCTCATAAGGTCCATTTTGTGCAGCACGGAATTAATGGAAACTACACACATGAATACCCCTAGTGACCAGCTTCCTGATTCTAATACACCTTAATGGTGTTAATGGCAGTAGCACTTCTGTGTAATGTTATTACAGAACCTCTAGCTAGTTTGAGCCATGCAAGCCCTAGCAGCTACACATTATTCCCAGTTGACAGCACATGGGAGATCTAGTAAATTTGTTCACAGTCTAACTCATTCAGTAGAAATAACAAACTGAAAATGTAGGAACCTTTAATACTTAAAAAGAGTTGTCAAAACAAGATTTATAGTTTTTAATTGAAAAAAAAAAAAAAAACAGTACCGTCTTGGGTCCAATGCCTTTGTAACGACAGAGCTCGGCCTTGATTTAATTAACTTCCATGTCTCTCAAGTACTCCAAGCCTATTCTACCACCCATTGCCATCTTCTATTCATGAAGATTGTACTTCAGCTTGTAAAGTTTTGAGTTTGTTTAACATCTTTAGCATAAAATACTAAGAAGAAATCCAAGCTGGCTTTTATTGAGTTGGGTTATGAGAGAGAGAGAGAGAGAGAGAGAGAGAGAGAGATTAGAAAAGAAATAGTGGAAGCCACGAAGAAATAGAGAGCCTTGTCTTCATGTAAAAATCTGTTTAGCATCATCCAACTAGTTAATTTGTATTGGATTCCCTCAAACACAAGGGCTTTAAGCTACACATTGCTTGATGTGGTCAATTAGTGGTTTACTCAATGAATTTTCTCCATTATCACTTCTGTTTTACTTATGTTGCATTTCTGCCTAGTATCTTACTTTCATTGTGGATTTTGTTTTTGGCTGTATCTGTATGTCTATCTTACATCAGTGTCATCATTATGGCAGTTGTGGCTTGCTCTTTATGTTAATAGTTATATGTCAACTTTAAATCTAGGATGCTATCTTTATGATCTAGATGTGATAAATTTAAAATGATATACTTTCTCTGAGGTCTTTTGGTTATATGTCAACTTTAATGCTTCTCAATTGAATGTCTAATGATAAAGTTAAGGTTTACATGTACATGTTCCTATTTATACATATCTGAGAGATTCATATTTTATGTTAGTTTCATTAAATGGATAGGCATTGGATTACACAGTCACGGGACCCTAGATACCATGTAAAAAAGGAATATATAGAGGCTGTCAAACAATTCTTGGACTTTGCATTTTCACAAATACCCACTTTGGAGAAGGTTGTACGCCTGTGTATAAATTGCAATAATTGATTGCCAAGAAGACGGGCTGAAATGTTTGAACATTTGATATGTGATGGAATTATATGGAACTACACAATTTGGTGTTTCCATAGGGAAGAATTTGCAAATATTGAAGAAGACAACAATTAGGTAAATGTTGAAAAAGACAACAATCAGGTAAATATTGAAGAAGACAACAATATTGATAACATGCATGACATGTTACATGATGCATTTGGCAACCATACGTATGGGGATAATATGTCTGGAGGAGTGGGGGTTAACGTCACACTGGATGTAGGTAATGATGTAGATAAATTTGAAAGATTGGTGCAAGATGCAGAGATGAAATTATATCTTGGATGCAAGGAATTCACCAAGTTGTTTTTTATTGTTGAACTATATCATATAAAATGCTTTTGCAAGTGGAGTGATAAGTCATTTTCTTTATTGTTGGATTTATTAAAGAAAACACTTCTAGAAGATAATGATCTACCAAAGTCACTCTATGAGGCAAAGAAGATAATTCAGAACCTAGGGCTTACTTATAAAAATAATGATGCATGCCCTTATGATTGGATGTTGTACTAGAAGGAGGCATCCAATGCTAAATCATGTGTAAAATGTGGCACTTCAAGATATGACTCTAATAATGAAAAAGTCCCTGCAAAAACATTACCCTATTTTCCCTTGAAACCAAAATTGCAAAAATTATACATGTCATCAGAAACATCGTCTGCTATGGTTTGGCATAAGGAACATCATCTTGATGATGGGAAAATGCGTCATCCTGCAGATTCAGAAGCTTGGAAAGATTTTGATAGAAGAGAATCATCATTTAGTGAAGACCCACGGAATGTTAGACTCGGCCTGTCTAGTAATGGATTTAATCCTTTTAGTTTGAGAAGTGGTAAAAACTATATCACATGACCCGTTATTGTGGTCCCATATAACTTGCCACCATGGATGTGCATGAAACAAACGTTTTTTTTGTTGACATTGCTGATTCCTGGACCCAAAGAGCCTGATAACGATATTGATGTGTTTTTACAACCTTTAATAAATGAGTTGAAAGAACTGTGGGAAACTAGGGTTGACACCAATGATGCGTATAAGAAAGAGTCATTTCGACTACGTGTATGTCTTTTGTGGACCATAAATGATTTTCCAGCATATGGTAATCTATCAGGTTGGAGCACAAAAGGTGCATTTGCTTGCCTTTGTTGCAATGAGCTTAAGGAGTCAGCTTGGTTAAAACATGGTGGTAAGTATTGTTACTTAGGCCATTATCGGTTCCTTCCCTCAAATCATAAATTTCGAAAAGATAAGAGATGTTTTAATGGATCAACAGAATGTAGGGATGCACCCCAACCTCCTTCAGAAGTTTTGGTGCTAAACCATTTGGAGGGTGTTGATTTCCCTGCATTTGGTAAGGATCCCATGGAGTATGATGGCAAAAAGAGAAAAAGAGCTCAAGTTCAACATAAGCCATTGCCATTGAGTTGGAAGAAAAAAAGTATCTTCTTTCAATTACCATATTGGACAGATAATCTACTCCGCCACAATCTAGATGTAATGCATATAGAAAAGAATGTATGTGACAACATTATTTATACATTGTTGGGCATTAAAGAGATTTCAATTCTTCTATGTTTTAGCAGTAGCATATTGTTCCATGGAGCTAAGGTCCAAAATATGGAAGAAACAAGTGTTTCCATGACTCTACCACCCCGTCAATTATGTTCCACTCAATCCCCTAAAACTAAGGATCACATCAAAGCTCGTCTAGATTAGAAAGAAATGGGAATTCGGCCAGCTCTCCATCCACAAATGATTGAGGAGAGGACTAATAAAATGTTAATACCTCTTGCATGCTACACGTTGTCAAAGGAAGACAGAGACATGTTTTGCACTACTCTAAAGGGATTAACGGTACCAGATGGTTATGCTAATAATATCTCACGTTGTGTGAATGTTAAAGAGAGGAATATTTTTTGTACAAAGAGTCATGATTGTCATGTTCTTATGCAACAATTACTTCCTTTGGCATTACGAAATATATTGCCAAAGTATGTTAGGGTGGTATTGATTGCAATATGTGGCTTCTTTAGGTGTTTGTGTTCTAAAGTTGGTAAAGCAGAAGACTTTAAGAAACTTGAATCAAGTATTGCAGAAACACTTTGCCAACTTGAGAGGATTTTTCCTCCATCATTCTTTGATGTAATGGTACATCTTCTCATTCATTTACCAAGGGAAGCATTGTTAGGTGGACCAGTACATTACTGATGGATGTATCCTTTTGAAGGTTAGATAATATTACACATAATGTTATTTTTATCTAATCTCTTAAGCTTAACTACGGGAATGTAGAATAAATTATGTATATATTTTTATTTAAATAGATTTAACAAAAGACTTAAAGACCATGTGAGAAATGCAATTCGGCCAAAAGGTTCCATTGCACAAGGATTCATTGCAGATGAATGCCTGATCTTTTGTTCCAGGTATTTGGCAGGTGTGGAAACAATGGTAAATCGTCCAATAAGGAATAATGATGATGGGAAAATGGAAATAGACAAGTCTTCAATGTTCTCATGCTCCAGTAGACCACTTGGAAAGCTTCAGTTGCTTCAGCTATAACCAAAAGAATTAATTCAAGTTGATCGATATGTATTGATTCATTATGATGGCATTAAGATGTATTGAGAGTAAGTGCACTAGTTACTTTATTACAACTTTTCATATTAATGACTATATTGAGTGACATGACTATTAATATTATATTTTATAGGCAGCATCTTCAAGAACTTAAAAGAAAGATGGGTTATAAAGTACGTGAGCAAGCCATATTGAAAGTACATGCAGAATCATTTCCAACGTGGGGAAGGGTAGGTGACAACATTAGATGGTTGGCTAATGGTCCAAGTTGGATATACAAAAGCTACAATGCTTATATTATTAATGGCATAAAGTTTCACACAAAGGATCATAAAAAGAGTCAAAGAACTCAGAATAGTGGTGTCTTGATAACAGCAGTAACTCATAGTGTTGCTAGTAGTAAAGACCCAAGCCCTGTTGAAGGAAATGTCGCTTACTATGGCATACTGAAGGAAATTATTGAGATAGAATATTTAGCAAATCTCAGAGTTGTTTTATTTCATTGTGATTGGGCTGACATTGAGAAAGGAGTGAAGAAAGATGATATTGGGTTTACCCTTGTCAACTTTTAATTACTTGATGCATTCTGGAAAAGATGAAATGGATGACCCATTTGTGTTCCCTACATAAGCAGAGCAAGTGTTTTATGCACCGGACCCTTTGAGGCCTGATTGATTGGTTGCTCTAAAATCATCAGTACGTGATAATTATTATATGAAAGGTGATATCATTGAAGATACAAGTCAAACATACCAGCAACTCTCTCTTTTAAATAGTCAAAATATTGAACAAATGGTTGTTGGTGATCCCAATCTTAACTGGACAAGACAGATGTGGATGCAATAATAGTTGACACTAGGAGTTGCTCAATACAAACCCAATTTTAAATTAGAATATGATCAGATGCGTTTTTGCTAGTTGGTTTGTCTGTTGTTTTTCAGTTGTAAGTAGTTTACCATCCTTAGTATTTCATTTTCCAAATTAATATTATATTCCAATTTTCCTAATGCATTTGTTTTGTGTGCAAGATATCATATTCAGATTTATCTTTGTTGATAGAACTCACTCACCATCTTATTCTAGTTACTTACTATTTTAATGTTTTTTATAGTTTTCTATTTTGTTGTAATTGAACATCTAATGATAATATAATGCTATATATCTACAGGTTTTTCTTTGTTAGTGTTTCACCTTGTGACTTTTAATGGATCCAGTGGATTCTACTCCTTCAAGCACTGCAACTATGAGTGATGATGCTTTTGATATGCTTATAAATTTTTTTTTTATTTGGATTATGTGCCTTTGATTTGTTTTTCATATATTGGAATTCAATTGTAGGGAAACGTCATAAGAGGGGTCCAAATATGTCTTTGAAGACGTAAAGGATGAATCCGAAGGAAATAAGGCATGTCATGGTTAATGTATATGGACAGGGGGATGATGGCTACGTAGTAGAGTTCGTTACTTACTTGGGAACATTGGTAAGAAATGGTTTGAACCTCCCCTATAACTATGAAAATTAGAGGAAAGTACCCATTCACTACCAGGAAGCATTATGGAATAAAATCTATGTAAAATGATTAACAATCTTACTTGCATTAGTATTTACAACTAAGATGTTTCTTTTTTGATAAATGATTCTTTTTTCTTACAGGAGAGATATCAAGCGGGTGTTTTGGGTAAGAAATAGATATATGTCAAAATGGGGCTGCAATGGAAGGCCTTTAAAAGGGATTTAAGTAAAGAGTTTTATGATGATGTTGGTAGTATTGATGAGGCAATCAATAATTGTCCAACGGTGGTTAGATTAGATGATTGGAAAGAACTTATAGACATGGAATAATGAAAAGAACACGATAAGAAGTCATTTATTTGTGAACATACATTTTATAAGTAAGAGTCAATGTTATATAATGTTAATCTATTAATTGTTTTGTTATTCTGCAGAAGATGCATCATGTTAATACTGACATCAGAAAGCTCCAAAAGATGACTCATATTTGTGGTCGAAGAAGCAATGCGCATAAAGGCACATTTCTAAAATGTCACTCTATTTAAATTATTGTGAACATATATGCAAATTATTAGTTAACATTTTTATCTTTGTTTATTTATTTATTTATTTATTTTTGTTGGATTTCTTTAGACAAAGGAGCATCCTGAAGGTTTGGACCCTACAAGGATAGAGATGTTTTTTTAAAACACATACAAGGGAGAATCAAACTCCTGTTGATCATACTTCAGCTGAAATAATGATATGCATATATGTATAAGATTAATGTCTGTATGAATAATATGATATTGGAATCTTTAGTGGGCTAACTTGGTTGAGAAATGTTTAATGATTAGTGAACGATAAATGAAGAGTTGGCTAATTTGCCTGAAGAGAATCGAAATGACGTTTCAGTCCTTGAAAGTATCTTCACCACTCCTTTGGGAGCAGATACCTATGGTTGGGTACGTTTGCGAGGAGCGGGAGTAAGTCCTTAGGATTTAGGGCTAACAAAAACCCAACAAAACAAGAAGTTGGATGGTAAACTTGTAGAGTTGACTCAAAAACTCCAACAAGTTGAACAAGAAAGAGAAGAGGAAAAGAGGCAAAGAGAAGTGGAAAAGAGACAAAGAGAAGATGAAAGAAAATGAAATGCTCAAAAGTATGATGCATTGCAAGAGAAAGTGAAGTTATTAGCAAAATTGTTATTGGACAAGAATCCTGAATTAGCTAATGATAACCCATTATGTTTCATTTTACCTACGTATAATTTAGCTAAGAACTAAGCAGGTATAATTGATTTGAAAATTAACTTTTATTTATGTTGTAATTGACCAATAGCGAATCAAGTTAAATAGGAGTGTAGGTTGCACAGAAGTAATCATAGTTCTTGTTTTGGTAAGACATTATTCATCATTACTTTTTGTGCATATCTAACTTACATAAATTAATTTATTAGTTGTTTTATTTTACTAATTGGTGCATTTTCATTGCAGGAAATCAAAGAGGTTTAGTAATTATGCTAGAGAGGTTTTGATGTCAGGTATTTTGTCATTGGTCTATTTGTTCTTTTGCCAGTTGAAATACTTAGCAAGTCAGAGGAGTTCAGTAATTCCCTAAGGTGGCGTTTGGTTCCGCATTTCCCTGGAATCAGATTCCAGGGAATCATGATTGCAATAAAAATAAATCGTTTGGTTCAATGTTGAGTCGGAATCCAGGTGATTCATGGAATCACCTGGAATCCACATTTTATGCTAAAAACCCAAATCCATTGGGAACCACCTCAAGAGGTGGTTTCCAAATAGACTCACCCAAATCAAACCCAAGTATAAATATGGTGATTCTACCGAATCACCCATTATCGTGAATTATTTTCTCTAGGGCTCATCCGCAGAGTGAGTCTTCCATTCCGTCGTCGCCGAGCTCCATTGCTGGTTCGTTGAGCTCCATCACCTTGTTTTCTGAGCTTTGATTTCACTTCACACCCATTTCTGCAAAAGAGATCCATAAAAAAGGTAACATCTCTACTCGAGTTCTTTGACTCTCCTGTATGCCTTCATGGCAATGGTTCTAGGTCTCTCTCTCACTTCTCTATCGTTTTTGTAGTTTTTTCTTCTCAAAGTATCAGATCCGTGGAAGTAGATGTATCAGTAATGGAGTTGGTTTTTTAGTGTTCTCTACTTTTGTTGGTAAGAATATCACATATTGGTCTTATTCTCAAAAAGTGTCTACTTTCTACTTACTAGTAGTTCAATATTCCTGGGGCGGCATATTTTCTCTCGATGCAATTCCTTTGTCAATGATACTTATTTCTTTACCTCAATTTGTGCATTCTAGTTATTTATCTTAACATATTTAATGTTGAATGCTGAATGAACTTGCCTTTGGTTATCGGATGGTGTCCCTCATTCTCTATAATTTAGTTCTTATCCTTTCTTTTGACTTGGTATGAATATCAGCTTAATTGGGGTTAATCTGTTACTTCGGTTACTCTCTGAAGATCCTCCTATTTCTGGATGAGTTTAGTCAATGTAGTATAATGGATAGGTAGATTCATGAGTAGGAAGATATGTATTTGCTGTTCTGTATTTCATTTCCTATTTTACTGGTTCTTCAGTTTATTTCAAATCGTGCTAGAAGTCTATTCTTGACACTAAATTGACCTACTTGAATTCTTTTTTATGCTTCCATTTTTTACTTGTTTCTGCATCCCATACTTGTTCTTTTTATTTTTCTATTTTTTATGCTTCTATTTTTGGCTAAGCTTCATGCTAGAAATTGGTTGCATCTTGCAAGTATATGTGGAATTTACATGTCATAGATTAACTTGTCATGGGGCACAATTGAGATGTCAGAAGGACCACCACACGATGTTGTTCTATTTCCAGTTCAGAATATTGGCGGCATTGATTCTTTTCATGGTAGTCTGTTCTCATATTCCTAGGTGTGTTTCGAGGAGAAGATGCTGCATTTAATTATTCTTCAAGGATCTGAAGTATTTTCTGCATCAGGATCATCGTGGGGTACATTTGGAGATGGTTAACCATAGAAATCACGTACCCATACAGAAAAGAGAGTCCAAAAAAGAAGGAACTTATAGATACCCATACAGAAAAGAGAGTCCAAAAAAGAAACTCTCCCACATACAGCTTCTGTCCCACAACAAACCTCAGAATACCCAATAGCTATATCTGATCTGTAACTTGAATTGTAGCCCACGAGGGTTTCATCTAGTTGTTGTTGTTATGATATTCAAGAATTTTTTGTGATACATTTGAGTAAGCTCTACACTTAACCAACCGAACTTGTCTCTCTTACAGTCTGTTATTGAGGCCTAGGATAAAAACAGCTTTGAAGGGAGAGAAGGAAAGAGAGAGAGACTAGGAAAGAATGTACCCCTTTGGGTTGAGTTGTTGTCATCATGTCCTTTGAGAATGTATACCTTCTAGGATTACCAGGTAAAAACAAATCAAGATTATCTCTCTTCAGCACTTCCAATTGGGTTTTGAAAACTTGAAATTTTATCAAAATTTTAAGCCTTATCTATCTAGCAAAGTCCTTGTGATTGGATGCTTAGGCCTGTAAACGGATCGGATTCGGCTCGGATACACCACTATCCGAATTCGAATTCGATAAGGAAATCCGGTATCCGAATTCGATCTGATAACCGGCGGATATTTTTTAAGGGTATCCGAATTCGAATCTGTGACTCTATCGGATATCCGTTTATTATCCGATCCGCAAAACTATCCGATTGCTGTGCCATTTTCTGAGTTCCGGTGACTGCGATCAGAGAACCTGAGTTTTGGTAAAGTGGTGAAGATCATCCGCTTTGAGGGCTGACCCATCAAGCACAGCCAGACTATCGTCGGCCATTTTCGATGTGTTCAAAGAGCATCTAACAGAGGAAGATCGCCGGTTTTGAGATCACCCAACAAACACAGTCAGACCACCACCGTCGGCCATTTAAGATGATTCAAAGACAGCCACAGCCACGTTCTCACCGGCGCCGTAAGATGCACAAGAGCCCATGAAACGGGAGAACAACGAAGGGCTCCGATTAGAATCACCAATGTACCGAAGATGCAAAGCCAAGTTCTTACCGCTGCCGTAAGCTGGTTGCTGCTGGTTGACGAGAAGAGAAGAGCTTAAACATGAGGTTTAACCATTTCGATATTTTGAGCAACACCGTCTGGATTGTTCCCAAGCCAAAAAACGCTAAAAGGAGAAGAAAAGAGACGGCAAGTCTGCAGCCCAAACAGTGTTTTTGGCTTTCTGCTAGTAGTTATCTTGAACCTTTATTTTTTTAAACATTTTAAAATTCAGCCATTGATGCCTTCACGAGATTATCCAAAAATATTAATTTTTTAATTTAAGTTATTGATGTGACAGGTGATTGTCAGTAATGGTGATGATGAAAAATTGTTTTTGAAAATACAGTCCTTAGATGCTCGTGAAGTCAGTCGACTTTATCGAAAAATATTAATTTTTAAATTTAAGTCATTTAATGATGTGACAACTGATTGTATACAAAACTTTTAAAATGCGTGAAGAAGTTGATAGGAACCGTTATCAATTCAAAATCATCTTTATTAATTAAACTCATCAAAATTTTATTTTTTATCATAAACGGATAATATACTATCCGGATAATATCCGGTCCGTTTAGTAAATATCCGAATCCGAATTCGTTTAGTAATCGGACGGATACGGATATTTTCCGTAAGAAAAAAATTCGGATTCGGACACTCTTAAACGAATACGAACACGAATTCGGAGGCGGATTTCGGTTATCCATTTACAGGTCTATGGATGCTACATTGTGATAAAAGCTCCACATTTGAATGTTGTTTCTGATATAAAATTCTTTTTGACACACTTGGTCTGCTTTTGTATTTATTGGTAGGATCAAGCTTCCCTCTGGTTCCAAAAAGATTGAACCAAGCGGGTGCAGAGCTATGATTGGGCAAGTTGCAGGTGGAGGCAGGACTGAGAAACTCATGCTCAAGGCTGGAAATGCATACCACAAATTCAGAGTGAAAAGGAACTGCTGGCCTAAGGTTCGTGGTGTTGCCATGAACCCAGTGGAGCATCCTCACGGAGGAGGTAACCATCAACTCATTGGGCATGCTAGCACAGTCCGTCATGATGCACCTCCTGGCCAGAAAGTTGGTCTCATTGCCGCAAGGAGAACTGGTTGGCTTCGTGGTCAAGCAGCTGCCACAGCTGATAAAGTTTAAGTATTTTCAATTCTTGTTTTTCATGTATCCTTGGAACTTTTTCAGGATTTTTTTCCTTTGAAGTTTTGTAGTGTTGCTACGCAATCCTGTTCGTCTACTCAACCGGATGAACCTGCAAGAATGAGCTCGACCGTGGAGGTCGAGTTTCACCTCCGACTATCCAGTTAGGAATTCGACAAAGGAAGACAAGAAAGCAATGAACAATAAGAATTTGAATAGTGATGGTTCTATTCAGCGTACCTTTCTCTTGTGCTCCCTTACCTTTTTATTTATTTTCTATGTATGAGTTTGTCTCGAACTAAAACATTATTTGGACTGCAATACGAATTTTAGTAATTGAGTCCTACTCAAATATGAGTTATTGGATCCCAATCAAACACCTTTTCTTTGGCTACCAGCTTTATAAGATTCGTCTTGCTATTCCGTCTTTATGCTTGTTTGAACGACCTTGACCATGACCTGGTCGGTTCGATTAGGTTTGACCCATTCGGGCTAGGCTTAACCAAGCTGGTTTGTGTTCCTTATTTCTCTTTATCATAAGCCCCCAGTCTTTGAAGTCCGAACTTCACGTTGTTCGGATTTTAGAGACTTGATGACCGAACATGTTTCTCGAAGCTTGATCTTCCGACCACCATAACTTGGTCTTTTGTTTCTGGAAATCTGATTTTTATTTTGCTGACGTCACTTGATATTATGTTGTGCCATAAGAGCTTAAATGACGGTGCACGTTCTTTTAAGGAACAACTTTATTGACACTTGGCCTGGCACGAATGACATCTCATAATGATTTTTTGGGTTTTAAAAATGATGAATTTCAACCATTTTTCTATCTTTTTATCTTATCCTCTAGATTGGGATCTCTTGAGGCTACAAGATACTAATTCGCTTTGGATCGTTAGGATGAGGGTTTCTCAGAAGACGTTAGATCAAGATCTTCTTTTTAGAAGTTCTGCGGTCTTTCTTTCTTGACCCTTGGATTCGAATTTTCTGAAAAATATAAATTACTCAACTCTTTCTTTTCCACTTCACTTCTGTTGCTTCTTTCATTTCGCCTGAAAAAGAGAGTTGCAGAGCTTTTTTGAAGAACCTTCCCTGAGCTTTACAGAAGCTCTTTTAGTGATTCCTTTTGCAAGTAAGTTCACTTTTTCCTTCCGGTCATTTTTATTGGTTTTATTTTTTATTTCATGGTAGATTTTAAGATTATTTTGCATTTTCTTTTTCTCTGCTTTGTTCGTCTTTTCTTCTACTTTTTGTAATGTTGTTTTTAGCTTCTTTGCATCAATCATGGGTCGTAAGTCTGTAGCTTTGAAACCCCCTAGGTCTTCCACTAGTCAACCCTCTTCTGATAGTGAGGGCAGTGGAAACTCTTCTTCTGGGTATATTGATACTGAGAGTGATACCTCTGTGAATCCGACCTTGTCTCCTGGAACTCGCCCAAATTTTCTCAGTGATGCTGAGTTTAGGTCATTAAGTATCCGTGCTCGGTTTAGTACGAATAGGAGAAAATGGCTAAGAAGCCTTTCTCAATCAGCTCTGAATCTTGAAAGAAGTCGTCCTAGGACTTCCAAGCACATAGATTTTAATCCTAGTAGTTCGGGTCCCAGTTTATGTCATTCCTGATCATTTTGTAAGTAGGATTCCTTATTTTCATGAACGAGCTCACCGACATCCTCCTTGTGAGTTTGCGGTATACGAAGATGCTTTTGTCATTTATATTCCTTAAAGGTTCTATATTACATGTTGTATAACCTTGCATTCCTTAATCCTACAACATTTCGGTTTCACACTATGGGTAGACTTAGAAATCACACATAGGGTTATTCTGTCAAATCCAAGGCCACCAATGTGTTCAAAAGGCCTTAAATAGGCTATATACCAAGTTTCAACCCAATTGGGACATGGATCACCGAGTTGACACCAAAACATTGTATATCTCGACCGAGATCTCACCGAAATGGTCGAGATCTTCCTTTTTCAAGGTGGCGAGATCTCGCTCTCTACCATGGTTAAAAGAAAGAAATTCTCCATTCACATGAAGACCAAAAAAGGAAAGCACCAACCCAAGTATCTAAGGGGAGTAGTTACAACCATGATTCAATAACTCACAAGATCTGGTGACATCTTGGGAGATGTCTTGCTTTTTCAATCAAGTGAGATAAGATGAGTGGCGAGACAAAACATTTACCAAATCTTGTCAAGATCTTGCTTATATCTTATATATATCGGTCATATCTCAGATATCTCGACAACATCTCAACTACCTTGGGTATATCACAGTCAAATCCCAACGAGATCTCGCTAGTATCCCTAATATCTCGATGAGATCTCAATTTATCATGTAATTTAACTGTAATTTTATGCCCATCATGTCTTGTGAACTTTGTAAATTTGAACATTGCACCAACGGGCTGTTATCGGTAGATGAATGGGGGGGGGGGGGCACACCCACTTCTACGAAAATTACACATAATATATTATAGTTTTTTGAGTTTAAACTTTTTGTATACATAAATATCAAGTCACAATAGATTTTATAAGCATGCTTCTTCAACATATGGGTTCTAAACTTAGGATTGAAAGGGAACTCACATATACAATTGCTTTTTGTCAATCTAAGGTCACCACTGTGCTTAAAAAGCCCAAACTAGGCTTGATAGAAACTCTTAGCTTCAAAAGACCCTCATTAGTCACCGAGTTGGGTAGTCGACTTGGGAGAAAAAAAAATTCCCCCAACTCGCCAAGATGGTTTGAGGTCTCGCAAGATCTCCTTTTTTTTAAGACCTTGATATGAGATCTTATGCAAGTTGATTCGATAACAAGAAAATTACATCATCTTGAGTCTAACCGAGATCTCGGATCTCGCAAGATCTTGGCTCAACCTAGTCTTTATAAATACCCCATCTCAGTCGAGATGAGCATGGTAGAAGATCTCGCTCTCGAGCGAGATCTTGCCACCTTGAAAAAGAGAGATCTCGACCATCTCGGTGGGTTTTAGGGTCCCAATTGGATTGAAATTTGGTATATAGCCTATTTAAGGCCTTTTGAACACATTGGTGGCCTTGGATTTGACAGATAACAACCCTATATGTGATTTCTAAGTCAACCCGTAGTGTGAAACCGAAATGTTGTAGGGTTAGGGAATGCAAGGTTATACAACATGTAATATAGAACTTTTAAGGCATACAATTAAAGAGCAAGTGTATCAAATGCATCAAATAACCTAAATGTTATCTAAATTCCATCCATATGAGTATCACAATCTCAATTTTCAATAATACAATAATAAAATTATACAATCATTAGAAGTTCTATATAAGTCATTAAATCATAAGTTCATAAGACAAGAAGAGAAAGATTGATCTTCCTTTGAAGTTGTAGATATGCTAAGAGTAGTTGCAAGTGAAAATCCAGCCGAAATCCACAAAAAAGGCAAAAATTGAGAGTTCTAGCAAGATTCAGGGCGAGATATAGCGAGATATGGCAAGATCTCAAGTGAGATATCCCAACTCTCTGCCCTCGACTTCCATCTCGTCTCGCCTATGTGAAAAAACGAGATATCTCGCAAGATCTCGCCGAGATCTCGCGAGATCTCCCACCTTGGAGATGAGTCGAGATATCCTGATCTCAACTTGTCACGGGTCTTGACACTTCTTCCCCTTTTGCTGATATGGTGTTTCAGCCAGAATATTGTTTGCCAGAAAGCTGGCTTGATTTCTACCTAAGTTGAATCAACAAGGATTTATTGATTTCAAAACCAATCTTGAAGCAAGGTGAGTATTCTTCCCAAACTTCATTTAAATTAAAAATAAAAAATGATGGAGGTGGTGTTGGTGGAGTTCAAGGAGATGCTAAATCATTGATTTTACTATTGCACTCTCGTGGTGTAACTTATAAGTACATCAATCGTAACGTGAAATTTGAACACCTGAACATGTTTGATGTATTATTTGACTTTAAACCTCAATGTTTTCATTCATATCAAGTAATGGCTGTATAGATCATGTTTTATAACTTATAAGTTTGCAGTTCACTCTTTCAGCATATTGTTCAAAGTTACGGTCAACTTGGAACTCATATATTCATATTTTCACGAATCTAAGGCCACCATTGTTTTAGAAGGTCAACATAGGCTAAATACCAAGTTCCAACCCTTATACCCGCTCGAGGGCCGAGTTGACCAGGGAATTTAACACATCTCGGCCGAGATCTAGATTTTTGAGGGACCAAGATCCCTGTCGAGACCGAGACCTCAAATCATGCTCGCTGAGATCCTGGTTTTTTGGCCCAGCCGAGATGGCTGGAGAAAGCAACTTCTCAAACAATGGTCACAACGAAAGTTTTCAAATACAGAGTTAGCATTGAACCAGAAAGCATCCATTCCTAACAAAGTCCAACAGTTTTGATAAGTTTCTAGACAATGAATTAGAAAACTATTCTAATATGAAAAGGAAAAAAAGAAAAAAAGAAGAAAACGTCAGGCTGAACCAGCAGTTTAATGCAGCTTACAAAAAACTGTAAAAACCAAATGGTTTTGTTCTGGGTTTAGTGCTTGGCGGTTATATGTCCAAGCTTGCCCAAAAAAGGTCAACTAAAATGCCCAAACAACACTCATAGAGGTTCAAGTCAGACACCTAAGACTGCTTGAGGTGAAAACATTACCTACTTAACCCTCTCAGATGTATATAGGTATAGATTCACTATTTTCAAGATAGACCCTTAAGAATATCTGCCTGCACCACAGAAGCAGGGAAGGTGCTTTCCTTCAATCACATTTCCTCCTGTGGTCATTCAGTTTTATTGTTACAGTATAAGCTATATTCCTTTAAATAATGGGAAATAATGCAACCAACATTAAGAGCTCTCAATTTATAAGTCTTTTTATCCCTTTCATTACAGAAGAGGGCTCAGGGTGAGCAAATTGGCGGGCACTTAATTTCTGAAATGTGGTGCTGAGGATCTGAGGGAACAGATGAATACCTGCCACCCTAGCTCAAGAAAGAGGTTTTCCTTGGCTAGTAAAGTAGGTGAAGCATGTATCCCCAAAAGCCCGCAGCCTCGAATCTGCAAAACTAACCAAACAAAAGATTAGTGAAAGAATTTTAGGATATGTAGCTTGTAGAAGAATGTATAGGCAGTTCCATTCATCTGTAATGAACCATATATGTGTGTGTATATATATATATATTCACTTTACCAATTTTTCTTTAATTTTAAATATTGAGTGTGTAATCCCATCTGTAGATAGTAGTCACACACTCCACCCACTATTTCCACATTGTCAAAATGTGTTATTTCCCCTTTCTTTCGAGTCCTTCCAGGTGAGATCCAATCACTCTATATAGGGGTTACACACTTTCTTCCCTCTTTTTCTTCATTCCTTAAGTTCCATGCAATGATGCAATCAGGACCCTGCTAGCATGCACCCAATTCCCATTCATTTCTCATTCTCCATGATTCCCATTCATCCATAGTATGAGTCTTATTTAGCATGCACCCAATTCCCATTCATTTCTCATTCTCCATGATTCCCATTCATCCATAGTATGAGTCTTATTTTTCATGTGTTTCACCTGTTTATGTCTTTCGTTACATGCCGAGCATTATTCATGTTTTTCTATGATGTTAATTTTCTCACAGATTTACATATTCTGCATAGGTTCAAGCTTTACATAGTTCTCTATGTATTCCACTTGTAGCCATATATGTCACTACAATTTTGCATTTTCTTCTTTGGTTATTTTTAACTTATATCTAACCATATGAATCTCATCATGCTTCCCATGTTTGCATCATTATGCTTTATAAATTAATTTCTCACATGCATAGGCACATACTCGAGAAGTAATTTCAATCTTGCAGTTTGATTCCTAGTTAGTTCATATTTTCTGCTTGCACAATTTGCTCATTGAAAATATTAAGGTCCTTTTTCCTTGAGGTTAATCAAAATGCTCTTCACAATTTTGAATTCAGCTGAAGTTCGGTTCCTAGTTCGTTCACATGTTTTTTTACAATACTCTATGAAGAACAAATTGTCTACTGTGCATAGTACAGTAGCATTAGATCTTTTTAAATAAAGGTAGCATCAGATCAAGCCACCCAATAGGAACCAGATATCAAATTTGTTGCTAAGCAAATCTTCTCTGACAAATATCCGATACCAGTCCTAAAAGTAACTGATACTACCAGTACGCAATCAAAGATATAAAAGAAGCTACACATGTTTTTCTGCTACAAATAGTAAAATCCCCATTACTTCCAAATTTCTGAGCATTTGCTGCCCAAAAGCATCATCTGGAAGAATCTGTGAAACAAATCAGAAATAGGTTTAAGTGACACTAAGCGCAATGCATAACATCACGAATAAGTCAGAAAATCAAGAGGAATCTTGGATGAAACAAATAAACAGTACAGTAAGTACAGAAGGTTCACAAGAGGTAGGACCTGCTCATATAAGAAAAATGTGGCAGTAGTGAATGTTTTTGAAGCCTAACCAACTATAGCACGGGTAGAATCTGGATCCAAGTAAATTAGAACGCACTCTGCAATTATGAATGTTGGCAGGCTGATGACAACATCAGAATGAAGCAGCTTAATCATTCCCTGACCAAGAATGTTGAATATCCCAAGTATAACAATGAATAAGTTAAGTGCTTTTAAACGGCAAAAGAAGTTACCTCGGTGCTATTGATGCAACACTACAAAATCAAAGTAAGATGAGAAAATGAAGCTTAACAACCACGAAGCACCATTGTTGTGCCTACCCAAATATTGTGACCTTAAAGTTTCCTAGGCCTGTGCTACACCTTCGATGTGAAGTATGATCTACATATTGATGGCCTGTGCTACACCTTCGGTGTGAAGTAAATCTATTTCATGAAACAATAAGTATTTCACATCAACAAGTTTTCAGACTGTACAAGGGAACACAGAAATTTGTCAGATAGAGGAAAACATAAGGTCTCAATTATGTGTTAGCTAGAGGAGAATGTAAGATCTCCATTATTCTTCCCCTGTCAAATCAAAAGTTTAGAGCGTAATGATAAAGAAAATGAGATCACGTGCAAGGAAATGGTATCACCATGAATAGAAGTTAAATTGTGCTGCTTCCTCAATTTGTGCTGCTGGCATATGAACTTACAAAGACAATTGCAATTGTCAATTTTGACCCAAAAAAAAAAAAAAAAGAATTGCATCACAGGTAGTAAAATTTAAACTGTTGAAAAATATTGCACTTTAAGTAACTATGTTTAACAATGCTTCTGAGGCTACTGCAGGCCAGGTTGTAGCTTTCCAGGTTTACAATTAATAGAAATATGAAAGCTCTAAACTGGGAATCTTAAGGGGTGCAGGAAATTACCATTCAATTAGCAGATTCCATGTCTTGAATCCAAGTTAAGATATAAACTATCTATCCAAGAGTCTTGTAAAGTGAAAAGGAAGCCTATATATACGTAGATAATCGCTTCCGTCCTGCCTAAAATAATTACAGAGGTTCTGGATGGATGTTTTTTTTGTTCAGCGAGAAGGCCTGGAATGGATGTTATTTGCTTGATAAATTGTATCCCTTGATTGAATAGGATTAACTAGGGGACAATCTATCAAGATCCCAATTCAAAAGGTACGGGTTTTAGGGTTTTAGGAAATGTTGGGTAGTTTCTTTGGGTACACAAGAACATAAGTTATAGTGGTTGGATGGGAATGATTCCCAAAGTTTGGGACTGTTTTAACAGTTAGATTGGGATAGATCTAAGTTTGAAATTTGGGCTTTTGGGGAACTACAAAAATTCAAACATGGTTAAAACCTTGGATTTTGGATGGTTTTTTTATATATATTCTTCACGGGAAGATGGGAATGATTTGTATAGGCTGTGGGATGGATTTTAATGGTTAATTTGGATGTGGTATGGGTTTTAATGGCTAGGATTTAAGGAAAGCGAAAATAGAAAGCAGGGGGGGGTACTTGGGGACTATGAATTAGAGGACTAGAAGAAAAATAACTCAATGTTATTGAAGAACGGTGCCCAGAAATGCTTGAACTTGCAGAATTATGAACAATCTTGAAGTTTCTTAAATGGAGATTGAATGAGACAGCTTCGGGGAATTCAAAGAGAGAGAAAGCGAGTTCGGGAATTAGTAACACTAACTCACAGACCAACAATGCTCAAAATAAACTTTTTTTTTTTTTTTGTACAAAGGGGCTTATTAAGCCGGGGGATGGGGATACCGGTCTTAAGCGCCCGTGAGCCCAGGCTTATTATAATGTGAACCTACCAATGAATGGGTCCTAGAATGTGATTGTGTCCTCTCATGGGTTGGATACCGGTCTTGAGCGCCGACAATCCTGCTACGGGTCACTCGGCCTCAATACCCACGCCGATAGTATAAAATTCAGCCTTATCCTAACCCTGACCCGGCCCGGATTTTATTATGTTGCAGGTCCGAAGACCCGAAGTGGTGGTAGAAGAGACCTGTGGGCCCTCTTAGTGGATGATTCGATGCTTGATGCTGAGCCTATGGACGTTGACAATGATGCCCCTCGCTTGTGCACCTTGTCAGTGTTGAGTAAAAATCTGCGCATCGATGAAGATTGAATTAGTTGAATCACTTCCCGGAACCCCGTGATCAATGCGAAGGTATTTTCTGAAACTAGACTTGTTGATTGACTTGTAGGAGAAAACCCCGCTCAATTTGACCATGTATAGCCTTCCGAATCCACTCCTGAAGTTGCTGTCATAGCTTGGTCGACAGCCAGTCGACCAAGAGTAATGAAATTCGAGTTTGCACAAAATCTCTTCCCATTTTGCCCCTACCTTTTTGGAACTCGTGAACGAGGACCTAAACTAATCATTTGCACTTCAGAGCTCGAGGTTGGACACTCTCTTGGGCTACTCCTTGATGTTTGGGAAGATCTTTGACTCCATTCTTTATTGTATACACTAATCATCAACTCAAGGTATGATTTCTTCTATTCCTCTTCTAATCTATTCATGTTTCTATCAATTAATGATCTTGAAACCATGGCTGAAGTGCTGCAACCTTGCAAACACTTAACCATGATTTTCCCCCCTTTCAATTTCTTAATCCTCCCCCACTCTTGCTATGCTATGATTCAAATGAGATTAATTGCACTCCATCACTTTGATTCTATTCAATCTAACCTATTTTGATTCTAATCTGATATGTAGATGCATGATAAGCTTAGGCTGTAATGAAATTAAGATTCTAGATTGATTCTTAGCACTCATTTGATTGATTCTTATCACCCCTTTCAATTTCTATAAGTTCCAATTTAATTCTTGCTAAGCATCATATAGAACCTAAAATTCGATTTGGGTATTTTTGATTGAACCGTTGGATCATCATGAAAATTAGTGTGTAGTATCCTCTTACTGTTATAAACATGCCCTCCAACTTTCATGACGATCGGAGCACCGGAAGGGCAGTTTCGGATCAAGTTTCCATTGTTGTCCTGAAGATAACAAGTCTTGGTCGACTGACTGTCAACCAAGCCAGTCAACCAAGAGTTGTTAAGGCCCTGTACTCAGCCAATTTGATCCGTTTGAACCCCAATTCAATTGTTTTATTCTCTGACATTAATTGTATGATTATCTAGGGTATCAACACTGATTTTGGGACCATACTTGGTAATCATTGAATCTATTTACAACTTGAGTAAGGTAAGGACAGTCGTTAACTCAAGTATGTTAATTATACCAACATGCTTACATTATGGGAACTTATTGTTTATGATCATATGAGTAATCCTTTACTATACATGATTGTTATGTGTTTTCTTATCAGTATTAGAATGTATATATCATTTAGAATATCATGCTCAGTTTTACTTTATGATTCTTGTATGATCAATCATGTTATGATATGTAATTGTTTATATGACGAATCTTTGATTTAGTATAATATGATGAGATTGAGATTGTGATTGACTACGTATGACTTGGGATTGAGAGGTGTCCTTTCGACACTTCTGTCCTTGGACATTGGAGGGAGTAGTATGGGATATTCCCCGAAGGTGTCCATCGACGCTTTCCTGAGTTATTGGATGACATGTATAGGATTGTCTAGGTGTATGGTTAGGATTTTCCTTGTCGTATCAGACCCGAATCGGAAGGGTATTGAGACCGAACAACCCGTGGTAGAATATGGTTGAAGGACGCTCAAGACCGGTACCCACTCTGTGAGAGGACTTGAACTATATTGCGGATACCTGAAAGGGGCCATTTATTGGTAGGGTTGCATATGGATAGACTTGGGCTCACGGGCGCTCAAGACCGGTAACCAACCCGTGAGAGGACGTGAGAGCTTCCCGTTTGCTGAAGAAATGATGACCAATAGGGTTGATGAGTCCGTAATCCAGGATTATGCTGACTCTAGTGTGAAGGATACCGGAAAGGATCGCCGGGGACGAGGAATGGATGTATCTGGATCTGACATGATATGACTGAGTAGATGACTTGCATTGGGCTAGGCTTTACTGTGACATGCGCTAGTACTTATGCCAAACGGTGATGTGAGAGAGTGGTGACTAAATCCCCAACCATGGTTTTGAGATGACTTTACCGAACTTTCCCGGGCTAACCCAAGATATCTTATGATTGAGGAGGAGTGACTGACGACCCAGAGAAGTATGGTGCCATGACTTAAAGCATGTCTACCTTAGAGACTAGCATACTTAAGGTTAGAATCATCATTCATCATTGTCTCATATCATATTGCATCCTATTTTGACTTGTGTTGAATGAACTGTGGATTATGAAACGACTTGCCTTGCTGAGTTCTTTTGAACTCATTCCTTTTGTGCAATTTGTTAGATTATACTGCAGGTACAGAAGACCTTGATGGCACGTCCTATGACCAGAGCTATGATCCCGCATACTACCCTTCAGGTGATGGCTACGCGGAGAGTCAGGATTGCTATACCGAGGAGGATTATAGTGCATACCAGGGTTAGCCCCACATTAGTGAGGGAGCGGCCACGTTGGGTTTACTTCATCCATACTTTCGAAGAGGATATCATTAGGATAGAGGAAACCTATGTGTAGGCCCCATTTCCCTGGATGACTGTAATCATTTGGATACTCTCTCTCTAGTTCCTATGGATTTGTTCATAACATTGGTTGTAACTTAACTTGATTTACCACTGTTCCGCTGATGGTGAAGGAGTGACTTCTGATCACTCTTTCTCTTTGAGACTCCGTTACTTAGAATTTGATATTTAATGTTTCCGCACTCTGATTTACTATCTTCTCTTATTCAATTGATCTATTTATGGCTTGTTTTATATATTGATTATATTGTTCATGATTATGTTATCGTGTATGTGGGAGGCATGGCCGCTCGATCTGGATCTTCGGGTTGTGGATCACATCCCGGCTATGCCAGATAGGATACCGGCTGGGTGGATGTGACAGAGTGGTATCAGAGCCCAAGATCAAGTAAGGCCCTAACCATAGAAATGATAACGGAACATTCCGAGTCACAGATCCAAGGTGACTCAACTACTCTTAGAAGTGAATAATAGATAACTCATACTAGAAACCTGATTAACGAAGCATAAGTGAATTGTTGAATAACATACAATAATTATAATTTGACAATCTTCACTTAATGAACAAAAAAAAAAAAAAAAAAAAAAAAAAATAACACACAATAACAGATGACCGAAATAACTTTCATTAACTTAAATAAGTTTTACAACGGGTTACATATGAAAAGCATAACTGAAATCCTAGTACAATCTATCTATCTAGGAGATCGTCGCCGGACTCTAGATGTCCTGACATCCTCAGTGATCTGAGTGAGCTGAGACTGCATCTGATCCTGTTTGGACTCTATCAGTGCAAGCCTCCCCTCAAGCCTCTCATACATATGTGACTGGCTCGCTTCCATCCTCTCATGTATCTGAGTATGCCTGGCTCCTAAGCTCTCGAACAACTGCTCTTGCCTAACCCCCATCCTCTCCATCATGGAAGTCATAGATTGCATCTGAGCATACAGATCCGGTGCCTTTGGTGCAGCTTGTGATGGACCCCCAGTTTCAAACTGTGATGTGGGAACCCCCTGATCATCAGGACCGACCTCCTGCATACCTATATCATCCCCAACCTGATCCTCTGCTGGAATATCCTCACCATCATCCTCGGACTCCGACTCATTACTTAGACTGGGAGATCTTCCAACTCGATCTAACTGCATCAGTCCAATGGTCCTCATACCAATGGAATATCCTGCACCTCCACTAGTGTCCTAAAACAGAAACACACAATTGGCATTCCCCATTCCAGAATCACAACCTAGGCAATCACATTATAATATGATTCCAAATATAACGTCATACCATAATCCAATTACATTCCAAACATTCACATTCTTACAAATATGCATAGCAATATAATGAATAACATTCTGAAATTACAGAGACATATGTATCATGAACATGTCCTAAAACAACAATAAGATCATGCATCCAAGTTCTATTATAAATAAGAATGTAATCTAAATTATTTGTAGGTGAACGTCCTCACCTTGTTGTCGACTTGGATCCTTCGAAGAGTAGACCAAAAGGTAGGTTCAAACTTGCCAAAGAAACCCTGATAATACGATGATTTAATGCTAGGAACAAATCCTAAATGTTCGAAGATGAAAGGGGGTCAAGACAGAGCAATTTGTTGTTACTGTACCCTTGGGTTGCCCAGCTTGGTTGCTCAGGGTTGCTAAGAAAATCGACCAAGTCTACTGTGTTTGGACAGTAAAACATAAAATCGATCGAAAACTCATCGTTTGAGTTCCAAAACACTCAGAAATTAGAAAAGTCTGAAACAATGGTAGGACACTATCTAGCATGATTTAGGCATCAATCATGGTCAAATGAGTCAAAATCTAACAAGTCTTATATTAGGTTTCATCCAAAGTCAAACCACAGATTCACGGATAGATTAGAGTGAATGGGGATTCACTCTAAGACTAAGAAAATAATAGAATAAGGTCTACAAACAACTTAGAACATGGTCTAGCATGGATTGGAAATCAAAATAATCAAAGAAAAAAAAATCATATAGGTTCATGTTGGGCTTTTACTGAAATCACGCCGTGATGTTCACGAAAGAGCTAGAGTGAATGGAGATTCACTCTAGAACTATGAGCATGAGAGAGTAGGTCATTATAGTAGATTTAGACCTTCTTCAAGGTTTCTACAGTAGGTAGAAACAATAGAGAAAGTAGGATTAGAAGGAAGAGAGTGATTGCTAACCTTGTAGAAGAATAATTGTCGAGCTAAACTTCACGAATACTTGGAAATCTTCCTACACCTTAGAGAGAGAGAGAGCTCTAGAGTGTGTCTGACGTTCTCCAACAGCCTTAGACATAATGACACGAAATAGAACAAAAACTTATTAAATAGGGCTTTGGAAACCTAATTTCCAAAAAGTGTCAATTTTGCCCCGGGACTGGTTGGTCGCTTGGGTTGGTCACTTGAGCAACCAAGACAGGCTGCAAACTATCCCCTTTTTTGTCAGAAATGTATTTTGGTTCTTCAAAAGCTCTAACTTCCTTTTGGTTTCCCAAGTTATAAAAGGGTCTTACCTGATTTTCCGAGACCTTCCACTTGTGTCATTACAATACTCATGGTCCATCTACCAAGTCTGTCTTCATTTAAGTTACATACTTACATCTTCCGAAATCCGACAAGGTTTCTATCGTAGCATCCCCCCCCCCCTCCCCTCCCCCCTCCCCCCCCTCCCCCCCTTGTCCTCTGTCCCCTTCCCCCCCTCCCTCTCCCTCCTCATGTTCTTGTGAACATTAATATTAATTTTTTATTACTAAAAAAAAAAACCAACAAAATTGGTGCTGTGCTGTTTTCCCTCCTTCCCCTCCTCCTCTCCCCTTCCCCCCCCCCCCCCCCCTTCTATTTTCTTTTTTTTGTTTTTTCCCCTCGTCCGGTTTCCCCTCCCCCACTATCATAAAACCAAAAACCATTGAATTTTTTACTCACCCACAACTTCCCCCTCAAAAAAAAAGAAAAAAAAAATTTAAAAAAAACAAGTCTGTTTTCTTTTCTCTCTTTTTTGGTTGGTTTTTATTGCCGCCGGTGGTTCCCCCCCCCCCCCCCCCCCCCCCATCAAAAAAAAAAGGGGAGGGGTGGGGGGTGGGGGTTGTAGATGTTGGGATAATTGTATTACAAAATCTTCAAACATACAAAAGGTGAAATCGTAATACAATTGAGAGATGAAGATCGTCTTTAGCAAATTTGAAGAGCTTGAAGTAGCATCCGAACGAACCACCGATTGATGAGGTTGAGTCACACCTTGATGCTGTCTTTAAGGTAATTGATGCACCCTACTACCAAGGGTTCTTCGCACCACCACCTCCAAGATAAAGCAACCTCCAACTAGAAGATGAGGTAGTTCTTCTAGTCCCTTAAAGGAGCCAAAAGCTAGAGCACAACACTTAGACAACTCAAGAAAGAAATGAACTTTGTAGAACAAATAATGTGAGTGAGGAGAGTCACAATAGCACACAATATGCAAGGAAGGGTTGGGTTTATATAGGCCCAAACCACACCTCCCCACTAGGGGAGAATCAATTCTCCACTAATGGAGAATCAATGGTTTGTCCCTCCTCCACTAATGTGAATAAACCCCCTTGACCTAACCTCCCCACTACTTGGGGAAGTAACTCTCATATTCACTTCTTTGGAATGAATAGGCTTTAACCCATTCAAATACCTTAACCCCCACTCATGGTAATGGCCATGAATGGTCATGAAGTTGAAATGAGAAATAAAGGTCAAGAGTTAGAATTTGAGTAATTCCACCATTCAAGTTAGCCCACCTCATCACCATGATCAAGACCTTTAAGACCCATGACCAATGTCATGAAGAGCCTCATAACCAAAGTCATGAAGGGCCTCCTTTAACCAAGGTCATGAAGGGCCTCCTTTACTCATGGTGCCTCATTACCACCCTTACCTCATGGTGCCTCATTACCACCCTTACCTCAAGGGTCCCACACACAAACAAAACAATTAAATAAAAGAAATGCTTGCAAAAACTAATTTTGAAACTTAATATATAGATAATATAGATTTTAATAAAAAACCTAACAATCCCCCACAAGTTTCAAAATTGCAAAAAAGGACTCGTGTTGTGACTTTATTAGACACTAAAGGACACATCGTTGTAGGTGTCTTTCGGACTTGAACCTACACTAGGTCTAATGAGTCGCGCTACAAAGTACGGGTAGAGTCAGACTCCTTGAACCTTTCCTCATTAGTGTAGCTGACCGCCCCATCATCCATGTCCTAAAGGTCGACTTTTGGAGCTACCTTTTACACTACACATTGGACTTTTGAACCGGCCATGTCCCTTATCTTGGATTCATGAATGTTTAGAGCACTCGCCTATAAGTGCTCATTAGTGGCGGCCAAACCACCTACATCCACTTAGGTTAGTCTCTGATGTGCACCACAACTAACACACCCCCACATTCCTTGGGATTAGACTAATTAAGAACTTCGCTCAACCTTACCCTTGTGGTAGTACTATTACCTTCATCTACACCCTAGAATGGAATAATTATAAATGGTAGTATTGAACCGGTCTTCCCATGACTTCGTTTGTACCTAATTCAGGTATTTAGCCTCTTCACATAGGTAGGGTATCCATCATGTGACCCGAGGATAAGGCATTAACCCCATTCCTGTAGATGCAATACACAAGTTTTTGATAGCCATAGCCTTTGTGAACATGTCAGCTTGATTCCTTTCTGACTTCACATAATCGATAGCTATCATTCCTTCATCTATGTACTGTCGCACAAGATTGTGTCTAAGGCGTATATGCCTCCTTTTACCATTGTACACCTTATTCTTGGCTAAGTGAATAGCCGCTTGGTTATCACAATGTAGTGATACCGATGGCGTCGGTTTTTCCCACAATGGTATATCCGCCATTAAACTTCTAAGCCATTCGGCTTCTGTTCCTGCCTTCTCTAAAGCTATGAACTCAGCTTCCATGGTAGAACCTGTTCCACATGATTGCTTTGTGGACTTCCAAGAGATTGCACCACCAGCTAGTGTAAACACATACCCACTAGTGGCTAAGGATTCGTTTGTATCCGAAATCCAATTAGCATCGCAATACCCTTCTAAAACTGTTGGTTTACCACTATAGTGTAAACTATAGTCTATAGTACCTTTTAGGTACCTTAGTAATCTATCAATTGCACTCCAATGCTCTTTACTTGGATTTTGAGTATGTTGACTCAACTTTCCTACCGCAAGAGCAATATCCGGACGTGTACAATTCATAAGATATGAAACTGAACCAATGATTTGTGCATACCTTTTCTCGTTCACTTGGTTCACCCAAGTTCCTTTTCAAATGACATCCCACCTCAAAAGGTGTTTTGACTGCTGAAAGTTCATGGTAGCCATACTTTGTAAGTATGTTTTCCACATAACGAGCTTGAGATAGTGAAATACAATTCCCTTGCTTGATGATCTTGATCCCAAGAATCATATCAGCTTCCCCTAAGTCTTTTGTGTCAAAATTAGACATCAAAATATGCTTAGTTTGATTCACTATTGCCAAGCTCGTCCCCATTATCAACATATCATCTACGTATAGTAGAATAAATACGCCTTTACCACCGTGAAACTTGCTATATAAGCACCTTTCGGCATTGTTGATGATAAAACCATTTGAAATTAGAGCCTTGTCTAATTTTTCATGCCATTGCTTAGGCGCTTGCTTCAATCCATATAAGGATTTTCTAAGCTTGCAAACTTTTTGCTCTTGTCCTTTTACAATACAACCTTCTGGTTGTTTTATGTAAATTTCCTCTTCTAAATCACCATTTAGAAAAGCAGTTTTTACATCCATTTGATGGATGACCAAGTTATGTATTGACGCAATTGCCAACATAACTCTTATTGAGGCAATTCTTGACACAGGGGCAAATGTGTCAAAATAATCGATGTTTGGTTTTTGCCTAAATCCCTTGACAACAAGTCTAGCCTTGAAACGATCAAGGGACCCATCACTTTTTAACTTCTTTCAAATATCCACTTGGTCTCCAAAGTTTTAGAGCCAATTGGTAAATCTACCAATTCCCAAGTATTATTCGCCAAGATTGAATCAAGTTCACTCTTGATTGCCTCCTTCCAAAAGATGACATCTAGTGATGTGATAGCCTCTTTATAATTAAGAGGATCCTTATCTACCAAGTAAACAAGCCACTCATCATCCTTATATTTGGGTCTTTTGAGTTGTTTGCTTGTTCTTGATTGATTTACATCACTAATACCCAATTGATTGATATTCTCTTCAATTGGATCCAACTCCCCATTGATCAATTGGCTCTCCTTACTTATAGGTAAGGCGGAGTTAAAGGGGAAAATTCTTTCAAAGAACTCAACGTCCCTTGATTCTATGATGCTATTTGGTTCAATAACATCATCCATGGATTTAATTACCATGAATCGGTATGCCGTGCTATTTATCGCATACCCCAAGAACACACAATCACATGTTTTGGGACCTAGTTTCCTTTTCTTGGAATCCGGTAATAACACCTTGGCCAAATAGCCCCAAACACGTAAATGTTTTATACTTGGTTTTCTACCAAACCATTTTTCAAATGGAACCATACCGGTCTTGTTATGTGGGATTCTATTTAATAGATAACATGAAGTCAACATGGCTTCCCCCCACATATCAAGTGGTACATTGAACTCAACAACATGGAGTTCATCATCTCTTTAAGAGATCTATTTTTCCTTTCCGCTACCCCATTTGATTCCGGTTGGTAAGGAGCGGTCGTTTCATGGATAATTCCATTTTCCTCACAAAACTTATCAAGATTAAAATACTCAGTCCCTCTATCGGTTCTAAGTCTTTTAATCTTCTTGCCAAGTTGATTTTCAACTTCCGTTTTGTAAGATATAAATGCCTTTCCGGCCTCATCCTTTGATTTGAGCAAATAAATCATGGTATATCTAGAATAATCTTCTATGAAGGTGATAACATAATTGTTTCCTCCCCTTGACTCATATGACTTATAGTCACATAAGTCACTATGGATCAATTCCAAGAGATCACTCTTTCTATCCATAGTCTTGTGAGGCATTTTAGTTAACTTAGCCTCCACACAAGTTTTACACTTGTCCTTGGGAGATTCCACCTTTTCGGTGATCATCCCTAACTTGCATAGTTTGGTGATATATTTTACACTACTATGACCTAACCTACCATGCCACAAATCAAAAGAATTAGACGAAACAACAAAGTAAGCGAAGAGAGGTACTAGCCTTTTCAATTACAACATTGGAAATACTAAGTACAAACAATCCCTCACTAAGATATCCCTTTCCCACAAATACATTGTTTTTAGTGATAATTGCCTTATCACTTTCAAAAGCCAACTTCATTCCTACTTTATTAAGCAAAGGAATTGAAATTAAATTTCGCCTAATATCCGGCACATGGAGAACATTGGTGAGAACAATAGTTTTTCCCGAAGTAAGTTTCAAAGTCACCTTACCTTTTCCCATAACAGGGGGCACTTTGGGAGTTTCCCATAAATACCTTTTCATCATTTGAGCCCATGGAATAGGAGGAAAACATCTTGAGATCACCACAGATATGTCTTGTAGCACCGCTATCCAACACCCAATCCTTTGGTTTTTCAACCAAATTGGCTTCGTGATCATAGCTACAAACACATCATCTTCAACTAGGTTCACCTTTTCAACTTTTTTCTTCTTGAACCTACAATCTTTCTTAAAATGGCCAACCTTTCCACAAACAAAACAAGTCGGTTTCTTCTTCTTAGAAGACTCATCATATTCTTGATGACTTTTCCTCTTCTTGTTTTGCTTGTTGGTTTCCACCAAGTTCGCTTTTAGGCGACTTTCTCCAAGGTCTTTTTCACCTTTGTCTTTGAACCGGTTCCTTTCTTCAATCTTGATCCTTACAACCAACTAGTCTAAGGTCAATCCTGTCTTCTTATGTTTCATAGACATCTTGAAAGCATTCCATGAAGGTGGAAGTTTCTCAATCAAGGCACCGGTTACAAATTCTTCAGTAAGACCATTTTCTCTTTTGCTAGCTTCCCAACCACAATTTGAAATAAATCAATTTGGGTTGATATTGTGTCACTATCTTTCATAGTAAAATTTAGAAAGCTAGCCACCAAGTATTTTTTTGAACCAGCATCTTCAAGAGAATACTTTTTAACCAAAGCATCCCAAATCGAATAAGCATATTCTAATGAACTATACACATGGTATAAGTCATTAGATAATGCATTCAGAATTCGATTCTTGCATTGGTAGTCCGCTTGAATCCAAGCCACCCTTTTGCCCTCCTTAACAAGATCAATACTTTTTTCTGGCATGGGTTCAGTCAAGGCAAATGCCACCCCAATTTGGGCTAAGGCAAATAGCAACATTTGCCTCCACCTTTTGAAGTTTTGACCTCCAAACTGTTCGATTTTTGTCGAACTCGGTGACAATCCTCATCTTTCCCAAATCCGGGATAAGATCTCATCACTTTGTTGGAATTACATTAGTGGGGATTGAATCATGAGTAGCAAGGAATGGATATCTCATACCATCTATGGCAACGAAAGTGTCGTCACCTTGTTTGTTGACATTACCTTCAACGGTATTGTTTGAAGGATCTCCTCTGATGTTAATTCCATCAACAACCTCAATGTTGTTGTCTCCGTCTTTGTTGAAGTCGCCATCTCCAAGACTTGCCATTGGATCTTCCAAAACAATTACCTTAAACTTGTTGGGATAATTGTATTACAAAATCTTCAAACATACAAAGATGAAATCGTAATACAATTGAGAGATGAAGATCGTCTTTAGCAAATTTGAAGAGCTTGAAGTAGCAACCGAACGAACCACCGATTGATGAGGTTGAGTCACACCTTGATGCTGTCTTTAAGGTAATTGATGCACCCTACTACCAAGGGTTCTTCGCACCACCACCTCCAAGATAAAGCAACCTCCAACTAGAAGATGAGGTAGTTCTTCTAGTCCCTTAAAGGAGCCAAAAGCTAGAGCACAACACTTAGACAACTCAAGAAAGAAATGAACTTTGTAGAACAAATAATGTGAGTGAGGAGAGTCACAATAGCACACAATATGCAAGGAAGGGTTGGGTTTATATAGGCCCAAACCACACCTCCCCACTAGGGGGAGAATCAATTCTCCACTAATGGAGAATCAATGGTTTGTCCCTCCTCCACTAATGTGAATAAACCCCCTTGACCTAACCTCCCCACTACTTGGGGAAGTAACTCTCATATTCACTTCTTTGGAATGAATAGGCTTTAACCCATTCAAATACCTTAACCCCCACTCATGGTAATGGCCATGAATGGTCATGAAGTTGAAATGAGAAATAAAGGTCAAGAGTTAGAATTTGAGTAATTCCACCATTCAAGTTAGCCCACCTCATCACCATGATCAAGACCTTTAAGACCCATGACCAATGTCATGAAGAGCCTCATAACCAAAGTTATGAAGGGCCTCCTTTAACCAAGGTCATGAAGGGCCTCCTTTACTCATGGTGCCTCATTACCACCCTTACCTCATGGTGCCTCATTACCACCCTTACCTCAAGGGTCTCACACACAAACAAAACAATTAAATAAAAGAAATGCTAAAACTAATTTTGAAACTTAATATATAGATAATATAGATTTTAATAAAAAAAAAAAAAAAAAAAAAAAAAAAAAAAATATAAAATTTAAAAAAAAAAAAAAAAAATATATTAAAAAAAAAAAAAAAAAAAAAAAAAAAAAAAAAAAAAAAAAAAAAAAAAATTATTATATAAAAAAAAAAAAAAAAAAAAAAAAAAAAAAAAAATTTTTATATTTTTATTTATAAATAAAAAAAAAAAAAATCAAACAAAAAAATAAAAAATAAAATTAAAATTTAAAGAAAAAAAAAAATTTTTTTTTTTTTTTTTTATTTATTTTTAATTAAAAAAAAAAGAAAAAAACAATTTTTAAAAAAAAAAAAAAAAAATTTTTTTTTTTTAAAAAAAAAAAATAAAATTTTTTTTTTTTAATTAAAAAGGGGAAATTTTTTTTTTTTTATTAAAGTTTTTTTTTACTTACCAACAAACCGGCCCCCACAAAAAAAAGCTGAACTTCTAACAAATACTAATACAACTTACCATTATTAATACTAACCAAAAAAATAAAGAAATAAATAAATAAAAACATAACAAGGTACTATAATACAACGAATGAGTAAATTGGCAATTTCTATAATCAAGCAGTAGACTTTTTTATTCTTTTTTGGTAATCAATAAACCTGTAGACTGTTTCGACAATTCCTTAACCAGGAGGAGAACCTACCTCCAACCTCTCTAACGCGTTTTTGTGGAATTCTTACATCTTTTCTGCCTTCCCCGGAGGTTCCTGGACTACGGGTTGCGTGCTTGGCTTCCTTGTTTTGAGATTTTAAACTTTATAAATATGGGTTGCCTTCTATAACCTCTTCAAACCATTAGCCAACATCGATCGACTTCATAATTAAATTCCTTGGTCCTTATTACCATTGTTGTGCTTTGTTGTTTTGCCTATCACCTTTCTCTCCTCTTGACCACCATGTCTGAGAAGAAGCCCCACGGCCACCACTTTCACCACAAGGAGGAAAAACCCGCCAGAGAAATGAGCATGCATGACTATGAGAAAGAAGTGAAACACCACAAACACTTGGAGCATGTGGGCAAGCTAGGTGCTGTAGCTGCTGTTGCTGTTGCTAAGGTAAATCGAATCATTGTCTTTGACCTCAGATTGCTTTCTTATGCATAAATTCTTAGGGCTTAATAACTATGACTGTAGTTTATGCTTTGTGATTGATTAGGGAGGCGATAAGTTTACATTTTTGCTTGATTTTCTATACATTTTTCAGCATGAGAAGCATAAGGCAAAGAAAGACCCAGAGAATGCTCATAGCCACAAGGTGAAAGAGGAGATTGCAGCAGCAGTTGCAGTGGGCAGTGTTGGATTTGCCATTCATGAGCACCATCAGAAGAAAGAAGCTAAAAAGGAAAAAGAATCAGCTTTTGGGAAGAAACACCATCTCTTCTGAAACTCAATTAGTTTTTCTCTAGTGCATCTCCACCCCTTTCCCTTTTGTTTTGATTTGCTTTCTGTTTAGTGGAATCTATGTTGTAAGAAATGGGGATAAGATATATATTAGCTGGTAGCCCCTTCAATTGGATTGATCTTTCTCACTGTGGCCTTCTAATTAAATAATCTACCTGCATCATCCTTTCTTTTTTTTTTTTTTTTTTTTTTTTTTTTTTTTTTTGGGGGGGGGGGGGGGGGGAGATTTTGATGTGTGGATTTCTGTATAAAATGTATGTAAATTTTCTATATAAAAGTGATTCCCAAAATAATTCTCAACTATTTTTCCTTTGACCTTGTCAACAGTTTTCAACAGGTTTGGCAAATAAGAAAAACTTAAGTAGATTTTTTTATCTACTAATTTAGGCTATTAAATTAAAAAATTTGCAATAACAATAATTAAAAATTAATGATTAAGTTCTCATTGATTCTATCTGCATGTTGTCGAACAATCTCTTACGACGTAATTTAACATCAGTCAGCTTTATTTATTGGTTATCCACATAGAATAAACGGGAAGCTTTCATATCCTCTCATGGGTTGTCTACCGGTCTTGAGCGTCCATGAGCCCAGCTTATTATAATGTCACCCTACCAAAGAATAGCCCCCACAATGTGATTGTATCTTGTCATGGGTTAGATACCAATCTTGAGCGCCCACAATCCTACTACTGCCACTAGTCACTCGGCCTCAATACCTGCGCTGATAGGGTGTGATAGGACGGGATTTCTAACCAAACACCTCTAGACAAATCTTAGGTATGTTATCCAGTAATCATGGAAAGCGCCAAGGGACACCATAGGAATGCGTCACATACCACCTCCACTAGTGTCCCAAGACAGAAACACCCAATTAGCATTCTCCATTCCACAATCACAACTTAGGCAATCACATTACAATATGATTCTAAACATTACATCATACCATAATCCAACTACATTCCAGACATTCCCATTCTTACAAATATGCATAACAATATAATGAATAACATTCTGAAATTACAGAGATATATCTATCATGAACATGTCCTAAAACAACAATAAGATCATGCATTCAAGTTCTATTATAAATAAGAATGTAATCTAAGTTATTTGTAGGTGAACGTCCTCACCTTGTCGTCGACTTGGATCCTTCGAAGAGTAGACCAAAAGGTAGATTCAAACTTGCCAAAAGAAACCCTAATAATGCAATGATTTAATACTAGGAACAAACCCTAAATGTTCGGAGATGAAAAGGGGTCAAGACAGACAATTTGCTGTCACTGTACCCTTTGGTCGCCCAGCTTGGTCACCCGGGGCTGCCAAGCCAATCGACCAAGGCTACTATGTACGGACCGTAAAACCTAAAATCTATCGCATCGTTTGAGTTCCAAAACACTCCGAAATTAATTGGAAAACTCTGAAATAATGGTGGGAAACTATCCAACATGATTTAGGCATCAATCATGGTCAAAGGAGTGAAAACCTAACGAGTCCTATATTAGGTTTCATCCGAAATCAAACCGCATATTCACGGATAGATCAAAGTGAATGGGGATTCACTCTAAGACTAAGAAAATAATAAAATAAGGTCTGAAAACAACTTAGAACATGGTCTAATATGGATTGGAAGTCAAACTAATCAAAGAGAAAAACAATCATATAGATTCATGCTAGGCTTTTACCGAATCACACCGTCATATTCACGGAAAAGCTAGAGTGAATACTCTAGAACTAAGAGCATGAAAGAGTAGGTCATTACAGTAGATTTAGACCTTCTTCAAGGTTTATACAGTAGGTAGAAACAATAGAGAATGTAGGATTAGAAGGAAGAGAATGATTGCTAACCTTGTGGAAAAAGAATCGTCGAGCGGAAAACTTTACGGATACTTGGAAATCTTCCTTCACCTTGGAGAGAGAGGTCTAGAGTGTCTGTAACGTTCACTAATAGCCTTACGACATAATGACATGAAATAGAATGAAAATTGATTAAATAGGGCTTCGGAAACCTAATTTCCAAAAGGTGTCAATTTTGCCCTGAGACTGGTTGGTCACCCCAAGGCAGGTTTTCAATTGTTCCCTTTTTGGTCAAAAATGCATTTTGGTTCTCTGAAAGCTCTAACTTCCTTTTGTGTCCTTTTCCAAGTTATAGAAGGGTCTTACCTAGTTTTTCAGGACCTTCCATTTGTGTCATTACAATACTCAAGGTCCATCTACCAAGTCTGTCTTAATTTAAGTTACATCTTCTTCCGAAATCTGACAAGGTTTCTATCATAGTATCATCACTGTCTACTTCCATTGGTTCTAAGTTAGATCCAATGGGTTCAATTTGGACGGCCCACAATTGTCTTCTTCCTGCACTTTGGGTTTTTTGACCTACAATATAATCTTCGGGTTTGGGTTGTGAGGGATTTCACATCCTCCCCCCCTAAAAGAAATTTCATCCTCAAAATTGGAAGTGTACCTGGGTTTCCAAAGAGATGGGGATACTTCAATCTCATCTCGTCTTCTTTCTCCCAAGAGGCTTCTTTGGGGGTATGATTCTCCCACTGAATCTTTACCAAGGGTATGCTCCTATTCTGCAACTGTTTGTCCTTCTTATCTAGGATCTCGGCTGACTCCTCATTGTGGGAAAGATCAACTCCAAGACGTTTAGATTCTCGCTGGAGAAGATGTTCCGGATTCTCTACACACTGCCGTAGCATTGACACATGGAAGACGTCGTGCACACCATCTAAGGACAGAGGTAAAGCTAAATGGTATGCAGTCGGTCCAACCTTCTCAATGATCTGATAAGGGCCAATGTACTGAGGGTTAAGCTTTCCTTTGATGTTAAATCTCATCTCACCCTTCATAGGTGATACTTTCAGAAAAACTTTCTTCCCTACTTGGACTTCTATATTAGTCCTCTTGTCTACATAAGATTTCTATCTTAATTGTGCTGACTTGATCCTTTCTTTGATCATATTCATCATCGCACTTGTAGCTTCAATCATTTCTAGACCTAAAACTCTTCTTTCACTAGTTTTAGTCCAATTTAGTGGGGTTCTACAAGTGTGTTTGTACAATGCTTTGAACGGAGCCATGCCTATCATTGATTGATAACTGTTGTTGTAGGCAAACTCCACAAAAGCTAAGTGTTCATCCCAAATCCACTATACAAGATCTGAGCATATCTTCTAAAATTTGAATTGTATGCTCAGACTGTCCATCGGTCTATGGATGATGAGTTGTACTTATGTTCAATTGGGTTCCCAAAGCTTTCTGTAGATTGTTCCAGAATCTTGAGGTGAACCTTGGATCTCTATCAGATACGATACTCAATAGAACTCCGTGTAGATGTACTACATTGTCTACATACAACCTTGCTAGCTTATCCATGAAGTGATTTTTATAGGAATGAAATGGGATGATTTAATCAATCTATCAACAATCACCCACAGAGTATCATTCCCTTTACTGGTACTAGGTAAGCTAGTAATGAAGTCCATGGTAAAGTCTTCCCACTTCCAACTATGAATGGGAAGTGGTTGCAGAAGTCCTAATGATGGTTGACGAACTGCTTTAACACGCTGGCAAGTGTCACACTTGGCCACAAAATCTTCCATGCCGTTCTTCACTCCAATCCACCAATAATGTTCTCTTAGATCTCTATACATCTTGGTTCTTCCTGGATGCACAATGAGTACTGACTGATGTGCTTCTTTCAAAATCTCCTTCTAAAGTTCTTCTACTGCTGGCACACATAGTCTTCCTCTATAAGTCAATGCACCATCGGTAGGCATATAGAATTCAGGTTCTGCTTCTGGACTAAAAGAGATCTTCTCAATCTTTTCTTTCAATTCTGGGTCCGAGTCTTGTAGGGCAATTACATCATCTCTTAAAGTGGACCTTGTTGTCATAGCCGCAAGCATCACTTCAAACCTCCTAGAACAATTTCCAGTCCTTACTCCGAGATAGAAAACATAAGTGGTTTACTCAAAGCATTCAAATCAAACATAAGTCTACTTTTAACCCTATTGGTCATCCACATATAATAAACGAGAAGCTCTCATAGGTTGTCTACCGGTCTTAAGCTCCCATGAGCCCAGGCTTATTATAATGCGAACCTACCAATGAATGGGCCCCATAATGTGATTGTGTCCTCTCATGGGTTGGATACCGGTCTTGAGCGCCCACAATCCCAATTGTTGCCATGAGTCACTCGGCCTCAATACCCACGCTGATAGGGTGTGATATGACGAGATATCTAACCAAGCACCTCTAGACAAATCCTAGGTATGTCATCTAGTAATCATGGAAAGCGCCAAAGGGCACCATAAGAATGCGTCCCATACCACCTCCACTAGTGTCCCAAGACAAAAACACCGAATTGGCATTCCCCGTTCCACAATCACAACCTAGGTAATCACATTACAATATGATTCCAAATATAACATCATACCATAATCCAATTACATTCCAAACATTCACATTCTTACAAATATGCATAGCAATATAATGAATAACATTCTGAAATTACAGAGACATCTATCATGAACACGTCCTAGAATAACAATAGGATCATGCATTCAAGTTCTGTTATAAGTAAGAATGTAATCTAAGTTATTTGTAGGTGAACGTCCTCACCTTATCGTCGACTTGGATCCTTTGAAGAGTAGACCAAAAGGTAGCTTCAAACTTGTCAAAGAAACCCTAATAATACGATGATTTAATGCTAGGAACAAACCCTAAATGTTCGAAGATGAAAAGGGGTCAAGATAGACAATTTGCTGTCACTATACCCTTTGGTCGCCCAGCTTGGTCACCTGGGGCTGCAAAGCCAATCAACCAAGGCTACTGTGTACAGATAGTAAAATCTAAAATCTATCGAAAACTCATCATTTGAGTTCCAAAACACTCCAAAATTAATTGGAAAACTCTGAAATAATGGTGGGAAACTATCAAACATGATTTAGGCATCAATCATGGTCAAAGGAGTGAAAACCTAACAAGTCCTATATTACGTTTCATCCGAAATCAAACCGCAGATTCACGGATAGATCAGGGTGAATGGGGATTCACTCTAAGACTAAGAAAATAATAGAATAAGGTCTTAAAACAACTTAGAACATGTCTAACATGGATTGGAAATCAAATGAATCAAAGAGAAAAACAATCATATAGATTCATGCTAGGCTTTTACCAAATCACACCGTCATATTCACAGAAATGCTAGAGTGAATACTTTAGAACTAAGAGCATGAAAGAGTAGGTCATTACAGTAGATTTAGACCTTCTTCATGGTTTCTACAGTAGGTAGAAACAACAGAGAAAGTAGGATTAGAAGGAAGAGAGTGATTGCTAACCTTGTAGAAGAAGAATGGCCAAGCAGAAAACTTCACAGATACTTGGAAATTTCCTTCACCTTGGAGAGAGAGCTCCAGAGTGTCTCTAACGTTCTCTAACAGCCTTATGACATAATGATATGAAATAGAACGAAAATTGATTAAATAGGGCTTCGAAAACCTAATTTCCAAAAAGAGTCAATTTTGCCTCGGGATTGGTTGGTTGCCTGGGTTGGTAACTTGGGCAACCAAGGCAGGCTGCCAACTATCCCCTTTTTGGTCAAAAATGCATTTTGATTCTCCGAAAGCTCTAACTTCCTTCTGGGTCATTTTCTAAGTTATAGAAGGGTCTTACCTAGTTTTCCGGGACCTTCCACTTGCGTCATTACAATACTCATAATCCATCTACCAAGTCCGTCTTCATTTAAGTTATATCTTCTTCTGAAATCCGACAATGTTTCTATCATAGCATCATCACCATCTACTTCCATTGGTTCAAGTCAGATCCAATGGGTTCAATTTGGATGGCCCACAATAATCTTCTTCCAGCACTTCGGGTTTTTGGACCTACAATACATATTCCCAGTTTAGGATTGTGAGGGATTTTACATTGGTCCTATCCACCTTGGGACCTTGCATCATCATTGCCCCTATGGCTGCCCCTGCATGATTGTAATAAAGGTTTGTTGAATGAAAGCTATGGAAGCAAATTTTTTTAGTGCTACTGATCTAATTGAGTTATGAATTATTCATGTTGGGCATTTCAGGAAATCTCTAAGATATCTAATGCCGAACGACTAATAACAGTAACTTCCTTATCCTTCTCTTTGTTGATGATGATGGGAAAAAGTAAGTGTCAACAAACAATGGGGGTTTGTGAATGGGACAGAGGGTCTCTGTCTCATGAGGGCTGATGTCTTACAGGAAAGTGCAGAGAGTTGCGAACTTGTAGTGGTGATGGATTTACAGGCAGGGCAACAGAGTCTTGAAGCAGGGAATAAGGGGTAGGGATGGAGGAGAGATGAGTTCTACTCGCTCTTCTTATAATAAAAACAGAGTGACCTTTTCCCTTGATTTTGGGCTGTATGAATATGTGCTTATTAATTTTGAGCACTCGTAGATTGCCTTATCACTCTTTCCTGTAGCAAAATTGATGCTCAATATGTTAGCCAAAATTGATAATATAATAAGGGGAATAAAGAACTAAGAGAAGATCCGGAAATACAGAACTTGAACCGGAAAAGAAGAGTAAAGGAAAATCGTCGAGGCGCGTCAGACGCTTTCCTTAAAACAGATTCGTCCCCTCCACAGTGTGCTTGAGGATTCAACGGACGTCTGTCTCCCGGGATACAATGACGAACAAGGATGTACTTAGCACAAAGTATATCACAACAACAAACTTGACAAGTGCCTTCCTTCTATCACCACACGATTCAAACACGAAACCAAACTCGAAGCCAAACTCAAACCATTGACAACACTCACAAATCGTTTTTAAGAAGACCCTTAAAGCACACTTAGTATTCTTCTTAAATTATAAAAGAAAACAAAACACAACAACCATCTTCACCGGGGGGGGGGGGGGGGGGATCCCTATTTATAGATGAGGTCAATGTCTCTTTAACTAGTTTGATAAATGAAAAGCCATAATCACTTATTACCAAACTTAATGAAATAAATTATGGGAAATGAAAAGCTTTAGACTTAATAACAAGCTAGGAAATGAGAAGTTTCTTGGGAAATCAAGAGTCCCCAAAACCCTCCATAATTATCATAGGGAAATGAGAAGTTTGTTGTTAGGAAATAAAAGGTCTCATAACCTCCATTCATGAACTCACATTGGGAGATGAAACACCCAAAAGTCCATAAGTACTCCATACATTTATTTCCACAAACTCTCCATATGAATGATTTTCATTCACATTCACATTCACTCATGCTCAAAGAGCATACTCCAACACAATAGTATCCCACCAAATGCATCTAAGCATCACTTTTTCTTGTTGCTGTTTAATTTTGAACCAGAAAAATCAGAAGGGAGATGTGATGTTCATGTAGTTAATAGATACTTTATATTTTGTTTCAAGTAGCCTTTCCATTTCTGTTCTCTGCTTCCGCTTCCATGTCGGTTTATGCGTTTTGCTTCTGTGCTCCTCTTTAAAGAATCCATGCAAGAGACTGAACTATTCATACTTTTGTGCTCCTTTTCTGATGGTTCTTAAATCTACAGAAAGTAATTAGAGTTTATCTTAAATTAACATAATTTTCTTTTGTACTTAAATTTTACTGGAAACATTCGCTGCCAATGAATAGTATTATAAATTTTCAATATAGTTACGTAAGTTAATGTAGATTTTTCAGTGTGACTCAAGAAAGAAAAAAAAAAAAAAAAAAAAAAAAAAAAAAAAAAAAAAAAGAAGAAGAAGATTTCCATTTTAAAAACCAGGTTAGTCCCAATATGACAAATATTTGCCACATGCACACAAATTCTTAAATTGGGAAATGCTTGTACGAGTTGTACCTTTGAAGCAAAAAAACTGCCTTTGGCGCGTTTGATAACATTCTTAAAAAACGTTTTTGGTGTTCTTCTGTTCTTCGGGAACGGAAGAACAGGTTAGAGGCGTTTGATAAAACGGTTCGTTCTTCTGTTCTTTAAGAACGGACTGGTCAGAAAAGGGTTCTAAAGAACGCTTTTTGCAGAACATTAAAAAATGTTTTTACCAAAAAATAGAAATGAAAGTGTGATTAAATTGGTTCAAATTGAAGCCTTAAAACGAGTTTATCAAACACCAATTTTATTTTTCAACCCAAAAAAAAAAAAAATCAACTTATTCTATTTTTAGTGTTCTGAAAATATTTTTCAGAACGGATTTATCAAACGCTATTTTCAAGCAAATAACGGTCTTTTAGCACAATAACATTAAAAAGTGGTTTTGCATAAGAACTGGTTTCTCAGAACAGAAAACGTTACCCAACGCATACTAAAATTATGTCAGCAGTTGATTTGTCCGTAGCTGGTCTTATAGTGATCCATTTCATGAATTTTAGGATGCTTTAGTTAAACAGTTTTGCTGGAATTGAAGGTTGGTTAGTAACTTAGTACACTGTAATCCATGTCTGGGTCTTTTACCAATCTGAGCTTTTGAACTTATGTGCATAACTTCGAATCAGGATGATTATTGCACATCTAACTGTTGTCTAAATTATGGAAGAGTGATACTGTTTGCCATAGGAAAGAAATGCCAGAGATTATTATTGCAAGCCATGTATTCCATATTAAAATATAATTCTCCATTCACCTTAGTGATGCAATCTTATTTCTTTACTGGGTTGCCCTTTTTGTTAACTTTTGAACATTTTTAATTTGCATGGTATTGAACCTTAACTTTGGCCTATTGTTTGGAAGTTGAGATTTTACTCTCTCTCTCTCTCTCTCTCTCTCTCTCTCTCTCTCATTTGCCCATCCTTGAGTTTAACACTTTATGTTTACCAAAAAAAAGAGAGTTTAACACTTTATTATGAGAACGTGGAGATGAGAGCTGAAGGCATTTGGCATTCTTCTTGCTTTGCATGATGGCAAAAGAAACATTGAATGTTGTATCCTAATGTTCACATTTGTGACATGAATAACTCAAAATCTTTTTTCTTTTTTATTCAATTCTTCTGCAGGTCCCTTGTCTCTATCAAAACGTTTGGACAAATTTGAGTCAGTCTTCAAGATCTTAAGAATTGGTGAGTCACTGGTGATAAGTTGATTCATTTGGATAAATTTGAGTCAGTCTCAAGTTTCTTGCTACAATTTCTTTATCTGGTCATTAATATCCTATCTAATTTCTTGATTTTCTTTCATAAGATTTTTTGACATTTTCATTTCTGTTTAACAAATTTATAAAGCGTGGGGAAGCTATGCCTAGGAGTTGGATTCGAAAGTCGAAAGATCCAAATTTTCGTTTGTCTTCTTAGTACAAAGATGAATTCAAGAAATTTATAGATCATGAATTTTCATTAATTGTTGTGGGAGATCGAATCCTATGCCCATGCCTAAAATGTGCAAACCAACGATGAATGACTAGTGTTGGTAATACATCAAAAGTAATTCAATTCAATTAATTGATGGGGGAAAGATTCCTTACCTGGATTCGCTTTCCCTTACTTGAAGTATACGCAGCGGAAGTCTAGATCCACGTTCTCGTTCCACCACCAAAGATTTACCGGCGAGATTCCACAATCACTTGGAAAGGGAATAATATCCACAGCCCAAATGCCGTGGATTAATGGAATGAAGATCAAAAACTAGGAAAGAAAAAATTCTAAGCCTGCGATTCTAAGAGAGAGGGAGAGAGAGATGGAGCCGCCGTTTTTCAGAGATTCGCTCGTGCAAATGAATCACTCAGTTACCTCCTCACTAATGCGGTGGTTACCAAAATATATAACCCTATTTTGTAACCGCCTTAATAGTGAGTTTCCAATATTGCCCTTGGGCATTTAATTTGTTAATCAAATCAATAAATTCCAACAGCTCCCACTTGCACAAGAGCAAGTGTTAATCTTTCAATGTGTCCCAGACACACTTGTATATCCCAGATATACACATTCAATCTCTCTCGCTATGTATCCCGAGATACATAGACATCTTGTGTCCCAGAGACACACATGCATATCCCGAGATATACATATTCAATCTCTCTGCTATGTATCCCAGATACATAGACCTCTTGTGTCCCAGACACACATGCATATCCCAGATATACATATATATTGATCTCTTCATTATGTATCCCGGATACATAGACCACCTGTGTCCCAGGACACTAATATCCACAAGTCATACGGCAAAATGGGTTGTGCGACCGGTGATATACTGCACGCGTGAGCCCCAAACTAGAAACCTTCCCCGAGGCCGGCGAATGGCACATCACTCATAGAAACAAATCAAATAAGCATTAGTATAACACAGTGTCCTAGGTTTATTCAAACTCACCGGACTAAAGGTATCTCGATCCCTCGAGAGATCACCTTCTTGTCCTTAAAATGTTCACTACTGTAACACATACGGTTGGCGCCAAAGAAACACTTTTTAGGGTGCGGTTGAATCAAACATTTCCTTTCGCCCCGAACCATTACTACACTTAGGATTGACTCCTTTCCCGGTAGTGCCCCTTTAGGTCGAATCTATCATGACCATAGGTAACACCCCAAAGTAGCCACATCAACCCTTCGTTTCATGATGTCGTAGAAAGTCACTAAGAACACTAATGGACCATAAGGTCCAGGACTCACACAATGAGAGGAGCAGGGATCCATCCTCTCATTTCCAATGATCGCTAAGCACACATAGTATGATATACGTGCTATGGTGGAGCATTCTATATACAATAGAACGTATATCCATCTCAACACCATACAGGTCTTAGTCCAGTCGCAACCCCTTGCGCCTAACCCGAGTTTCTTTATTGTCGCCACCCTAGCGCCACATAAAGTACTCGCACCTGGCTCCTATAGGCAACATGAATAGTGGAAACATTCATGTCGATTCTCTTCACAATAGAGAAACTCATCTTGATTCCAAATCAAGGCGACATCATGATTATGAATTGACCTACACAAAGTCATTCACAATTCGTCTCATCTCTGCTCGCCTCCAAGGCACCAGAGGCGAATGCTCGTGTGAGTGAGCCATTCTCTTGCCTATTGACATATCTTGTTTTATGCTAGAAAAACACAATCACACAGAAAGTGAATAAAATAAATGCTGGAATGAACTCATATTACTCAGTAATAAGAAAGTCTCAGTACAAAAATAAGTCATAATCTACGCAAGCCCAAGGATTTTTCATGAGAAATAAAAAACATCCTTGGCTATAGGTTTGGTAAGAGGGTCAACTACCATCAAACTAGTAGATATATGCTTAAGTACAACTTTCTTCCTTGATGTAATGTCTCTAATAAAGTGATATCTCAACTGTATATGTGACACCCAGCCCAAATCTAGCCCGAAGACCCGATCTGTTTTGGGTGAAGTCGGGTTTTGTTTAATGTTGACTTCGAAGTTTGACTGTGATTTCAGTTTTACTATCTTTGAAAATCTTAGGAAGATGTCTTTGTGGGCCGTCTCAGTAGAGGATATGGTGTTTGACCCAAAACCCATGGATATTGATGATGGTGTTTCCTTATGGAAACCTTACTTGATTTGGTGTTGAACTATTTATTTGTGAAGAAGAACTTGGTTGATGGACCTAAAGCTTAGTTGGACCTAGTTTGAAGACATCCCTCCATACTAGGTAAGTAGTATGATGTATTGAAAGAAGCCCATCCAAAAATATTGAAGTTTAGCCCATTAAATCCCTATTTTTGAATAAGCTGTCCGAGCAGTGGCATTTTGGTAAATATCTATTTTGAAGGTTTTCAAAAGCTTTATTTCTTTTAATTTCGTGGTAAACTATTCCCATTATGTTTCTAAACCTCTTGATAGTGTGGGATCGACCGTTGAACTTCCTCTTTGGCAACCAATCAACCAACAGGGTCAGTTCGGCGAAACCCTAGTAACTCTTGAACTCTTTGTGCTATTTAAAAGGGGGAACTCCATGTGTTTCACTCTCAATCTGTTTCTAAGTCTTTGGAGAACGTGGGAAGATCCCTAGAACCTCTCCTTCGAATCCAAGGAAGATCCTCAAGCATCTCTTTAGATTTCTTCATCGGTTTCTCTTCTAAAATGTTGGTATTCAATTCGCTTCTTCTTTAATTCATTCTTTCTTCTCTACTTCTGATTTTCTGATCATGAGAAGGGTGTTATACTACTGTAATGACCTCTTCTTTAATTATTTTAACCCTAGAGTGAATCCCCCAATTCACTCTATGATCTTGAAGCCATATGGCGATGATCCTTGAATTTGATTCCACCAAAGCTCTTAATGATACTTTCCCTAATTTCCTACCTATCTTTATTATTGTGGGGAAGGTCTCATATTATTACCATGACCTTCCCTTGTGTCCTCATGATTGAGGAGTTGATCCTTGTTTTTCTTTGGAACAATTGGCAACCCTTCTATTTTCTATCAATTCATTGGACCCTCCCCAAAACCTTTCTTGATTGTAAATTCCTTACCCTAAGGGTGAATCTTTATTCTCCCTAGTCTTTTCGTGGGATACACGGATTCTTGTTAGTAAATCCCTAATTGTATGATTTGAATTTGTTTCCCTTCACTTTAATTGAGAACCTTATTTTCTCTCATTAGTAGACCCTTTCTAATTCCATTCTTTATTTTGAAATACTAATGAGATTTTCCTTTATCTATCTTGGGTTGTTTTTATGAGAATTAATTATGGGTAACTCTCATGGGAGGTAACCAACTCTCATGAGAGGTAACCATATATGAAACCCTATTGTTCTTTTATTTGTTGGAAACTTCCCAACACTTTTTCAGATTGTGCATTCTTTGTCTTTCCCATGGGTGAATCTTGATTCTTTGTTTCTCTTTCCCTTGGGTGATATTTGTGTTAACCTAAACTTGATCACTATATTTTCTTCATGATCCATGTTTAACCTAATTAGGATTTCTAATTATTCTTTCTTCGTTCTTGTTCTTTTTGAGATCAGGAAGAAGATGATGCATTCTTGCAACCATCTATTCCATGATCTCATTCTATTTTTTGAGATCTATGATCATCATCATGATCTTAACCCTAGCCAATAGATTCTTGAAACCTTAACCCTAACCCTTGAATGATCTTTCTGGAAACCTCTTGTAATCTTCCATGTGCGGGAAACCTCATGGGTAATGTTTCTGTTAACATAAACTAGATTTCCTATGATTTCTTGTTATTTTCTTGATAACAATCATTCCCTCTATTTCCGTGATCATAACCTTTTCATGAGCCATATGTTATGATGAAACCCTAACCTCTTTGTTACAAACCTATTGTGATTGATTTTTCGGACTATGATCTCCCCCATGTCTTCATTTGGGTTTGGTTGTACTTGGTCTTCAACCCCATGAGCAAAGCACCCTTGTATAGCAATATACTTGGGGGGCGGTTACTAGTGGCGGTTGATTAAACCAAGCGACCTCCTTAAGCGACCGCCCGGTTCTGCTTGCGGGAAAATGCCCTATTTTGCCCCCTGTTCGTTATAAATAGCATCCCTCGCCCTATTAACGCATTATTATGTTCGGGATTGCTATTTTGGGCGATTAGGCGGCTGTGGAAACGTGCGGGATTCGGGTCTAAAGTGCTTGTTAATGATATGAAAGCTTTTCTCTTCTATTCTTGGTGATTCTTATTAAGGTAATGAATCTCCATATTCTATTCTCTTCTTTTTAACCTCTCGATTGATATGAACCCATCCCCATTTTGTTAGTGGTTACCCAATTGATTTGTTGTATCTCCCTTTTCAATGTTCTTGATGAGATCCTGTCCAGAAACGAATCCCCGCATTTGTTTAATGGATGGATCCCATCAAGGGGAATGATTTGGGTAATAAATCTTTGTTAATTTTAGGGTTTCTTGTTACCCCCTTGTTCTAGACCTTTTAAGCTTGAAATTCGGACTAAGATCATCCCAAAACGGATTGAAATCGGATGATAAAAAGTCTGATTTTCGGAGTTGGAAACTGTCAGAAGCAGGGCGGTCGCTTGTGGAGGTCGCTTAACTTAAGCAACCGCCACAAGCAACCGGCTGGTTTCCAGTAACTGTGTAGGTTTGATTTTTGAATTGTTTTGACTCTTGACTCTTATACATTCTTGTAACCCTATGCCTAGGTGTTCTCTGTTTCAAATAAAAGTCTTATAATAGTTTTTGGATTGCAAGTTAGAGGACTTCTACTAAATTACAGGTAAGGACATGCATTCTTATTTATATGCAATTACATATACATGATGATTCTGTTGTTCTATTTACTATTCTTTGATCATGTAACTTGCTGTAATTGTATAAAGCATGTGAATCTTATTGTACACTTGCTGTTTGTGGTGTTCCTTGATGTACTTCATCTTTTATGATATTGCACAACTGTTCATGATATGATAAAGAGTGATGTAGTGTGATTGTGATGGAAGGGGTATTCCATTGGGATATCTTGGCTTGGGATATCGAGAAGGTTGTGGAATGGGACACATGCCTCGCTGATGTCTCCAGCACTATCATGATTACTTAATGACATACTTAGGGAGTCTAGAATTGCATGGCTAGGTACCCCGCATGCTATTACCCTTTCGGCGGGGGAATTGAAGCCGGGTGACCCGTGACAATGGTGACGTGACTATGTTTCATCCAACAGCGATAACCGATCCGTGCGGAGACTCGGTGGTCCACTATTGGTCATGTAATGGTAGGGTTGCATATGTTAGGGTTGGGCTCATGGACGTCCAAGGAGCGGACCGGGTGTCGTGAGGAGTCATGAGAGCATCCGCCCCAATAATATGTGGATGACCATAGGGTTAAGGAGTGGAGTCCAACGGAGGTAGCCGTCCGTGAGGATTCTCACTCCTAGGTTGCGAAGGATACTTGAACCGAGTTGGTTGGTGCCATAGGGGAAGTATCTGGACTTCATATAGTATGTTACCATTATGACCTTGCATTGGATTAGAAACCCCGACATGCGCCGAGTACTCATTGCCAATGGTCGTGGTGAGAGAGTGTTGACTTAACCCCCAGCCACGGTTTTGAGAGCCGGTGTGGACTTACCCGTTTGCCTAGGATCCCTACGAGAGGTAACCGGTCCTTGCCGGATCGAGTGATGAGACTTACCCAAAGGAGGGCTGGTGTATATCTTAAAGCATGTCAGCCATTAGAGACTTGCATAGTTAGATCTTAGTAGCATTCATATTTCTGCATACCATCCATATCATTTCATCTGTGCATTCGTGGATTGTATTGACATATATATGAGAATTGCTTGTTCCTTACTGAGTTCGTTGGAACTCATTCCTTTCATTGTATGTATTATATAAACTGTACAGATGGTTGCACAACGTCGGAAGTTGGAGATGATTCGTATGAAAGAGCCTTCTCGTTTGAAGCTGATGTGGCACAGACAGTGGTACATGGACTTGCAGAGCATGAGGCCTCCTGAAGATGAAGATTATTTAGTTGTTCTTTTTGCTTCCGCTGAACTCGATATTACATTTGATTCTTGATTCTTTTCTTTGATTCTTTCTTGGATATTTATTGGAGTATTTGGACTCCTGTAACCTTTTTATTAGTTATTGCACTATTCTTGCTCTTGATTACAGGTATTTGTATTTATTATTATTGATAGACTAAAACCATGGATTCGCACCCACGGGTCGTCAGGCGGGTAACCGGGCCTGGCGGGCGGGGTGTGACAGTATATGTTTGGTCTTCCCATTATACTTGGGGTCCTTGACATAGCTAAGAGCTGCCGTACTATCACAGTAGACAAGGGCAGCCTCTTTGGATGTCATCACAATCCCAATACGTCGAAGGAATCTCCTTAACCAAACAGCCTCTTGAACCGCAGCTGAGCATGCCACATACTCTGCTTCCATGGTCGAGAGGGATATACGAGTCTGCTTCTTGCTATACCACGAAATGGCCCCGCCATTCAGCAAGAAAGCATACCTAGAGGTTGATTTGCGCTCATCGATGTCTCCAGCCCAGTCGGCATCACTATAGCCAACTAAGCACAAATCCAATCCTTGGTAACACAACATGTAGTTACTCGTTCCTCTGAGATATCTCAATATCCTCTTGACTGCTTTCCAGTGCTCTATGCCTGGGTTTGATTGGTACCGACTAACCAAACCCACCGCATAACAAATATCCGGCCTAGTACAAATCATAGCGTACATAAGGCTACCCACTGCACTGGAATATGGAACTCTTTCCATCTTGGTTTTCTCCTCTGGAGTCTTAGGACCCATATCAAGGCTCAAGTACAAATCCTTCTCCACTGGAGTATCAATTGGTTTGCAGTTGTGCATCTGGTATCTCGTCAAGACATTGTCAATATAGGACTCTTGAGATAAACCCAGTAATCTCTTTTGCCTATTTCTGACAATCTTGACACCAAGCATATAGCTTGCTTCACCCATGTCCTTCATATCAAATACGGAGGACAACCATTTCTTAATGGTTTCCAATAGCTCCTTGCTATTGCTAGCCATAAGTATGTCATCTACGTACGATGTCGAATGACATAATTATTATCGATCTCTTGGTGTAAACACAGTGGTCTTCCTCAAGCATGGAAAAACCATTTTCCATCATAGCTTGGTGGAAGCGCACATTCCACTGTCTAGATGCTTGCTTTAAGCCATATATGGACTTCTTAAGCTTGCACACTTTGTGCTCAAGTCCATGTGCTTCAAAGCCTTGAGGTTGATCCATATAGATCTCTTCCTCAAGTTCTCCATTGAGAAAAGCAGTTTTTACATCCATCTGATAAAGCTCCAAGTCCAACTGAGCAACAATAGCTAGTATGAGGCGAATTGAGGCAAACCTAACCACAGGGGGGAAAGTTTCCTCATAATCAACGCCCTCTCATTGGGTGTAGCCCTTAGCCACTAAACGAGCCTTGAATCTCTCAATAGATCCATCCGCCTTTCTTTTGATCTTGAGAACCCACTTGTTCCCAATTGCCTTTCAGCCTGGCGGCAAGTCAACCAAGTCCCAGACATGATTAACTTTCATTGACTCCAACTCTTCCTTTATTGCTTTCAACCATTCATTTGAGCTTGACCCCGCAAGAGCTTCATGCACGCTCTTTGGTTCATGCTCATCGATTGAAGTCATCTCACAGTCGATTTCTTCAGGAGTTACCATGTAGGCTTCATCCTCTATGTCGAAAAGTCGACGAGGAACTAGCCCGCGCCCACTACGGCGCAAGTGCATGTCAGATTGCTCATCGTCTAAGGTAGCTATCACATCTGCACTCCCACTCCCACTAGGATCTTCTGGATGAACCCTAGGTTCATTATCCAGAATCTGAATCCCTGGAGTGACAAGACCACTATCTTGTATCTTAAAGAATTCCGATGATTCTTTGTTAACTCCTGAAAGAGATGGAAAATCATTCTCCAAGAATGTTGCATCCCTAGACTCAAGTTCCGTTCTCCTCTCACTCTCATCTAGTCCAATGAAGACATGGCCCTTTGAGGGTTCAGAATATCTCCCAAAGATACACTTTCTTCCTCTGGGTCCAAGCTTTCCATATTGGTGAGAAGTAGAGTGAACATATGCTGCACATCCCCATGCGCGCAAGTAACTCAAATCTGGCTTCCTTCCGGTCCACAACTCATATGGTGTGGAAGGAACCTATTTGGTTGGAACTCTGTTGAGGATATAGGCTGCAGTCGAAGAAAGCATCTCCCCAATAAGAGATGGGTAGATTTGCCTGCGCCATCATGGATCTCACCATGTCTAGCAAGGTTCTATTCCTCCTCTCAGCAACCCCATTTTGTTGTGGAGTCCCTGGAATAGTAAGTTGTCTAGATATCCCATTTTCATCACATAACCCTTTGAACATATCGGAGAGATACTCTCTACCTCTATCCGTTCTAAGAGTTTTAATCTTTTTTATCTAACTGATTCTCAACTAAGCTCATGAATTTCTTAACACATTCCAGAGCTTCTGACTTATGAGAAATTAGATAAATGTGACCATACCTTGTATAGTCATCTATGAATGTGATGAAATAAGACTGTCCTTTTCTAGTATGCACATTCATGGGTCCACACACATCTGAATGGATAAGTTCTAAAGGAAGAGAGGCTCTCAAAGCCTTTTTAAATGGTTTTCTAGTTGCTTTTCCTGCTAGACATGACTCACAGGTTGGCAAATCAGATAGTGAACCTTGGCCTAAGAGACCTTCTCTTGCCAATCTATTCATCCTATCTAAGCCAATATGTCTTAGTCTAGCATGCCACAAATTATAATCAATACACACAATATCTTGGCAAACAAAAGCACTACTAGAATTAAATGAATAATCAATTGTATCCAATACAATGAAACCATTCAGAAGAAAACCATAACCATAAACTGTATCACCCAGATACAAAACCAAAGAATTGTTTTCAAATACAACTCTAAAACCATGCCTCATAAACCACTCTTGTTTCTGTTCCCACCTCTATTACTTTGCCTAGACCACTGAGGTTGAGCTCTCTCCTTCTTGCGCTTGAAGCCTGCACCCTTACGAGTGCTTGCTTCAGCAGCAACTATTTCAATGTGAGGGACATCGGCCAACATCCTATCCTCCTCTAGCTCAAGGTGCTTGGTAGCTTGATCAAATGTCTTGACCTCATCAACATGAGTCAAGAAGATCTTCATATGCTCCCAAGACTTAGGCAATGACCTAATGAATGCAGAGACTTGCTCCTCATCAGTCTTTAGGCGCCCACATTCGCTCAACTCACTAATCATGTTGGACTTGATGGTTATATGCTGCCTCATGGTGTGACCCTGGCGCATCTTATAACCGTCAAAGGTGAGTCCGAGCTGGCAGCCTCTTGTGGTGGAAGTCCCTCCATACTGGAACTTCACAGCCTCCCACAAAGACTTTGCAGTCCTATGCTTCTCAAATCGAAGCATCAGGTCATCCTTCATGGAGCTCAGGATTGTAATCCTGGCTACCCGGTCTTTCCTCTTCCAAGCATTGTAAAGCTCAAGGTTCCTGCTATACTGTGCAGTGGTACCTTCCTCAGGTGGGGACATGGTCTAGTTTACGGTTTCCAGCATGTTCTATTCTTCTAGGAGATACTGCACCTTTCGGTGCCAAAGGTCATAATACCTCTCATTCGGTTTATCTTCTTTCGCGAAGTTAGCAACAATGCTCTTGGTAGCAGCCATTTATTCTAGAGACATTACATACTAGGATGAGTTCAACTATTCTAGCATAAAACACAACTCAAGCAACAACAAATCACACTAGCATAGTCAACCTATGGGATAAGCATTTAAACCAAAGAGATGCTAACAAACATTCAATCAAATTCTCATGCAAACCCACATAGACTTATACACTAGTTTCATTTTGCGCAAGAAACATGATTGATAGACCCATAAAAAAACAGTTTTATTAAAATAAAACATGCAATCATGTTAAAGCTATGAGGTGGTTCACACAGAACACTTCTACCTCATTAGCTCCCACTAGGCCCCATTAGGCCTTCAATGCCCAAACATCACACAGATTGTCGGGCCATTGGTGTCCAGTAAGTTAGAAACACATTCTGAACTGGACAGACCAATATCCAAAAAAATCCATCTCCCAGACGGACTGCCGTCTGCCTAGACGGAAATTCCGTCTGGCATTCTGTGACCAGATGGATGACCGTCTGGTTCATTCTGTGACCAGATGGATGACCCTCTGAGCCTGAACACATATCAGTTGAGGCTCGGAAAGCATGCATCCAGAAGTATCTCAACAACAAACCCTTCGACCAACTAATGATCTGCTACAACGTGATGGACAGAACGAGGTTTGGAGGTTCATTTTGTCCAGAGATCCTTTATTTGACATGAAGCCCTCATCAAGAAGCTTTCCACGCCAAAGTCTTTGAAAAGTTGCAGCTGGGGACTCTCGAGTGGGCCCTTCAGAAGGTAGACTACCCTCCATCAAATCCTAATATCGAAGGTTATCTTAGTAATTCACCTCCAATTTCTCCCGAACCCAAAGTCTTTCAAGAAAATGAGGACACTGAACTTCCTAACAATGCTGAAGATCTCCCCAACCCCGTTCAAGCCTCCCCTCCTGTCGAACATGCATCTACCGAACACGATCCCACCGAACGACACCCTGCCGAACAAAAAAGCATAGTTTCTCCTTTTCTTTCCTCCTTTCTTTTTTTTATCGACTGCGTTCGGTAGTTGATTTGTGTTTCTTTTTTTTGTAAGGGTTGGCCCCCTTTGGCCTTCATATAAATTCACATGTGTTTTTGTACTTGTTATTCCCTTTAACTCTTTCTAACAAATTAGTCTAAATAGCTCCGTTAGACCGAATCAATGTTTTGGCCCCTAATACTTAGTAAACCCTAGAGGACTTTAGTCGGGTGTTTTTGAAACTTTTCCTTAGGAAAAATTCTGAAATTTTTTCTAAGTGTTAGAAGGTCTTAATCTTGCATTACCGAAGCCTTTCCTTAGAAAAATTATGGAATTTTTTCTAAGTGTTAGAAGGTCTTAGTCAGGCATTACCGAAGCATTTTGAATTCCTATTTCGTTTTTACACATATACACATGTTCTACATTCAAAAGAGGTTTGGTTCTAAAATTCATAACTTCATTTACTAGGTTCGAGTGTATTGCAAAATCGCAACCGTGTTATTTAAGGATAAAACTTCTTCAGATTTCTTGTGTTCCATGATCAGTTCAACTCTCGACCAATTGTTGGATTCTTTAACCTGTAGGTTCCGAATCCTCTTTGCTTACTAATCATATATGGTCCTTCCCATAAAGGGTCCAATTTCCTTTGGTGCCTAGGGTTTGAAGCTGCAGGGTTTCTTAGAATGAGGTCTCCCAACTGATACTGCCAGCACCTTACTTTGGTGTTGTAATCAAATGATATACTTCTTTGGTACTGTTGTATTCGGGCTATTGCTTTTGCTTGAACCTCCTCTAAGACTTCCAAGGTGTCCAACAAACCCTACATATTCGCCTTCTTTTCAAATTCTCTCTCTCTAGCAGTCCCGACCATCACCTCTACTAGAGCCAAAGCCTCTGACCCGTAGGTCAACTTGAATGGTGTCTCTCCTATTGGCATTCAAACTGTAATTATGTAAACCCAGAGCACGTTCGGGAGTTCTTCTACCCATAACGGTTTATTTGCTTCCCAGATCTTCTTGATTCCATCAAGCAGGGTTTGGTTGGTTACTTCAACTTGCCCATTACTTTGGGGGTATGCTACAGAAGACATTTAATGCTCAATCATGTAAGTTCCACAAAATGGGTGAATTGTGGGTTGTCAAACTGTGCCCCATGATCGGTAACAATAACCTTCAAAATGCCAAACCAATGTATTATTGAGTCTAGAACAAATTTATCGACCCTCTTCTCAGTAATTGTGGCAAGCGAGATTGCTTCAACCCACTTGGTGAAGTAGTTGATGGCTACTAGCATGTACTCCCTTCCTCTTGAAGCCTTGGTGAACTTTCCCATTATGTCAATTTCCCACATAGCAAATGGGATTGGATCCAAGATGGATGTCAAGGTACTGCTGGTCTTTTCGATATGGTCAAGTGCACTTGGTAGTTTTTGCAATGTCATACGTACTCCAACGCATCCTCCTGCATTTTTTGCCAATACAACCCAAGCTTGAGTACCTTAAGTGCCAATGCTTGTCCCCCCATCAGGGCTCCACAGATTCCCTCGTGGACTGCTGCTAATGCTCTCTATGACCCCTTTGGCACTAGGAATCTTAGTAATGGTCCCGCATAAGATATGTTGTGTAGTCTTCCATTATATATGGTGAACCTTGCAGTTCAAATTCTAACAAGACATGCTTCCTTTGGGTCGTTAGGCAACCGATCATCCCGATGGTACTCCATGGTTAGGTCCATCCAACAGCGTTCATCTTGTACCTACATCATCTGTTTCTCTCTTGTACTTGGGAAGTTCAACTATTCATGTACATTGAAGGTTCAAGGGTCTTCACCTTCGTATTTGCCAATCTAGACAGCTCGTCTGCCATTTCATTCTCCTTCGGTGGGATTTGGAAGACTCGAACTTCTTTGAATTCTTTCTTTAGTACTTGTATCATTTCTTGATACTTTAACAATCAGGGCTTTTTTTATCTTGAACTCCCCTTGAACTTGATTGACCACAAGCTGAGAATCACTATAAATAGTTATCTGCGGGATGGCGAGTTCTTTTGCCAACTGAAGTCCAGTTAGAAAAGCTCCGTACTCAGCTTTGTTTCGCTTTTTTTAAAGCCAAACTTTAACGCATACCGAATGAGGAATCCTCCAGGACTCTTTAGTAGAACACCAGCTCCGCCTCCTTGTTTGTTACTCGAACTGTCTACATAGATGTCCCACATCATCGGAGTGAGTTGTTCAATTTTCTCTTCTATGGGAGCCATGGTTTTCACCACAAAATTGGCCAAGGTTTGTGCTTTTATGGCTGTTCAGGGCTTAAAATATAACTGATACTCGCTGAGCATGCTAACATTCTCTCTAAAAGGTCTGGCTTATGAAGCATTTTTTTTAAAAGAAAAGTAGTTAATACCTCGATCGGGCCTGGAAGTAGGGCCTCAATTCCTTGCTGCCATCATTAAGGCCAAAGATTATTTCTTGATCTTTGAATACTTGCTCCTAAAACTCCTACCATTAAATTTGATATGATTAAATTTGGATCATCTATTAGAAAATTTAATTCAATAAATTTAATGGTAAGATTTATTTACACAATTGTTTAGCTACATTTATGCCTTTTCAAAATACAACAGGAAATAGAAGACAAAGGATTTGGTCGGGTCGGAGTAGCAGGTTGGCGACTAGAAATGCTAGGGAGGTTATATACTAACCAATATCATGTCCATTTCTTACAAGGAAATGTATGGTCCAATGCCTTGTAGATGTGTGACATGTGTCATAACATCACATCAAATGGTGGAAATCTATTTACAAGTCACATCAATCAACTTTTTTATGTGACTTATAAATGGGTTTCAACCATTTGATGTGATGTTATGACAAATGTCACGCATCTACAAGGAAACGGTGTCAGAAATGGATCTGATAAATTTCCACTAGCCCAGTAGATTGATGTGAAGTCAAGGCCCAATAAACTCAGTTTGCAAGTCAGGTCCATTAGTACTAACATGATTAACAAGACTAGAAGAAACATTTCCGAAACCAGGCCCATTAGGAATAATCTCAAGTGTAGGTTCAGAAGTCATATTTTCATGTCCGAGCCCATTCGAATTACTCTTGAGCCCAGCAGAACGCCATGATGTTCAGCCCCATTGAAAACAGAATTTATGAACAAGCCCAACAGAATTATCAAGTCCAAAACCTTGCCAATGGCAAACATCAACTAAACCAGCACAAGGTACAGGATATAACATAATAAGAGAGATTACCTCTTGAAGTTTGGCATTGTCCACTGACGGAAATCTCCACTCCCCTTGCTGTAAACAATCTGCAACAGTCAATTTCAAATGACTCTCTAAATCTAGAGGAATACCAACATAGTCCGCAATGGTAAAATTCCCCAACCATCTGTCAAACCAGAAATTTATATTATGACCATTTCCAATTGACCACTGTTCATTAGCTTGAACAAAACCCCAAACCTTCCTCAATCCCAACATCAAAGATGACTGCTGCCCATAAATCTTTAAATTTCCCCTTTTGTCCACCATCTTCCCCTTTAAAAAATGAGCAAAAACAGAGTGTTTATGTTTAATTGTCCAAGCCAACTTGCATAAGGAAGCAAAATTGACATCTCTTAATCTCCGAATACCCAAACCACCCTCACATTTTGGAGTACATACTTTTCCCCAAGACACTGTAACCTTCTTCACAGCCTCTATACTCCCTGTCCAAATGAAGTTACGCATTCAAGCCTCTGCTTGAGAAATAATAGAGCTAGGCCACCAGTACACTGAAAAATTATGAATTGGCATGCTAGAAATAACTGAACGTACCAACTCCACTCTACCTGCCAAAGATAACAGCTTTCCACACCACCCTTGTAGCCGATTCTTAATCTTGTCTAAAACTGACAGCAATCTGACACGAGTAACTCTTCCTTTAAAAATATCTATCCCCAGATATCGAGTAGGAAAGAGAGCAATTGGGATATTTAATATGTCCACAATTTTCTGTTTTCGACTAGGAGGCACACGTCCAAGAAAAAGCTTACTCTTCTCCAAACTAATATGTTGACCCGAAAATTCTTGATACTTGGATAAGAAAATTTTCAAAGCTTTAACATAACATAAAGAAGCATTTGAAAAAAATAAAAATATCATCAGCATGCATCAGAACGGAAGGAACTTCTACTCCCCTGGGACCTGGCAAAGCTCTCAATCTACCGGCAGCTATCAAAGAATGAATGCCCCTGTATAGTACCTCTTCTGCAAGAAGAAAAAGAAGAGGAGATAAAGGGTCCCCTTGCCGAAGCCCTTTCTCAACTCCAAAGAATCCAACTGGTCCCCCATTCAATAAAACTGAGATTCTAGTAGACTGAAGCATCTCATGAATCCAACCAACCCATCTATTTGAAAATCCGAAAGCCTTCAAGACCAAGAATAAAAAATCCCATGATAGAGTATCATAAGCCTTCATAATATCAATCTTAATTCCCATCCCTCCCCCTTTAACAGAAGAATGTTAAATATTTGTAAGTTCAGAAGCGACAGCAATATTTTCAGAAATCATCTTACCTTTCTGGAAAGCTCCTTGCTCCTCAGAAATAAGCTTAGGCAAAAGAGGACTCAGCCGAGAAGCCATTATCTTTGACAATGCTTTGCAAAAAAAGTTCCCCATACATAAAGGCCGAAATTTGTCCAGTGTAGCTGCATTTTCCACCTTGGGAACTAAAGTGAGGAAACAGTTATTTACCCCTTTTGGAAGTTTTCCTTTTCGAAAGAAGGATCGAACAGCAGCCCCAAAATCGGTTAAAACAATATCCCAGCATTTGAGGAAAAAACTTCCCGGAAAGCCATCTGGTTCTGGAGAACTGTCAGGATCTAGGTCCCATACCACTCCTTTGATCTCCTCATTAGAGGGCAAACCTTCAAGTAATAAACAATCATCATCCATCAGCACTTTTGGAATCACAGACAACAACTCTGGGTGTCCCAAGTAGGAACTGGCTTTATGATAGTTTTCAAAGTAAGTAACCACATAATCCTGCAGTTCAACCGAACTTGATGTCCAAGTGTCATCCATTCTTCGCAAAGATTTAACAGAGTTTTTATTCCTTCTAAGTTTAGTAGAGAGATGGAAAAATTTTGAATTCCTATCTCCCTCCCTCAACCACTTGACCTTTGCTTTCTGTCGAAGAAGAGAGTCCAAACGATCCATTGCTTGTACAAGTTTTGACTTCAAGGAAGCCTCTTCATCAAAATATTCATCTGTCATATCAAGTTGATCAATATTAGTTTGAAAGGATGCTAGATCTTTCTCCGCTTGCTGTACTTCAATAAAAAGATTAGGAAATGTAATTTTTGCCCAAGCTTTAAGACGCTGCTTAACATTCTTCAATCTCAGTGCTAGTACAAAAATGGGATCACCAACAACCGGTTCCACCCAAGCCAAACGAACCACCTCCAAAAAAGAATCGTCAGTCATCCAAAAATTATTGAACCTGAAAGGAGAGCTTACTGGTTCGACACCTTTGTCAACAAATACACAAATCGGAGAGTGATCAGACGAGTGTGTTGGAAGAGTGATCTGTTTAGAATCACCAAACAACTCTAACCATCTGGCATTGAAGAAACTTCTATCAAGGACCGAACGAACATTACCAACTTTGCGTTGGTTTGACCATGTAAATTTCCTACCCGAAGATGGAACTTCAAAAAGCTCACAAGCATCAATGGTAGCCTGAAAATCAGCTGCTGCACCCAATTGGAATCTGCTTGAACCCCTCCTTTCAAACATCCGTAACACTGCATTAAAGTCCCCCATAAAAAAAAATGGTAAGCTTGACAAAGGGAGTTCGCTTGATAAGCGCAAAGCACTAAATGCATAAGTATGTTGCATTAAATGTTGAATTTAATGCCTTAGCGTGCGTACAACTGTATAAATTTAAGCAGGATCTCGCCAACAAGTTATGGCCGGGGATGTGTGGAGCAAGGATGTCCAGAAAATAACTGCCACCATGTGGCTAGGAAAATAATCTAATGCCTTGAGACTAAGCATATATCTCAATCAAAGACTCACCTTATATATTTCAAGTACACCTCTTTAAGCAAAACCACTCATAAATTAAGGGGACCAAGGACTAAGGTTTTGAAGTATTTTTGATCAAACATTTATACCAAGGCATTGATGACACTTGCATTTATTTATTTTTAAATTTTTTTTCTTTGAGTAGTGAACTCTACTTACTCCACTACGGTTGTCTTAAATGACATGGTGGAGCAAACGCGAGAAACCCAAGTTACTTTGTAGCTTTGCTTTGCATATGCCCACATAGACAGTGATGCGAGAGTTCTTTTCAATAATCTCATCCCTAAGAGTTTCGATCAAATCACCTTGATTCCTGAGTCGGAGTGCCCTGTCTAGTTCCAAGGAATTAAACTTTTACTTTCTACTCTTTTTTTTTCTTTCTTTCTTTTCACATCTTTTTGAACTTTTGTCATGCCATACAAGAAAATTGATCTCAACTCCTAACCAAAGGAACAAGGACCCACAAAACCCATAGATGGTCCAACGCGTTAAATTAAGGACCTCTTAATTTTCTAAGGAAATTCTCATCTCAACATACATACAAGTTACCTTCCTCTCAACAGGGTTTTTGTGTGTTCATGATGAGTATCAAAATCACTCTCATTTCACACATCATAGAAATTGAAATGGTATGTACACTAACCAAAAGCCAAAGTTAAAATTTACAAAGAAGCTATTCCTCCCCCCCCCCCCCACACACACACACTTAAGTAATGCAATGTCCTCAATGCATGTAGGAAAAGAAGGACAAGGATAAGGCAAAAGAGGGCATACCTTGGAGTTTCTCAATCATTAGTATAAAAAGGCTCATAGAGATCAATGACTTCTACACTATCAACACTCGGCATTTCAAGGGAAGGCTTTAAATGTTGACCATTCACTTTGAAAATTTGATTAGAATGAGGACCAATTATTTCCACAGCACCATGGTTAAAAACACAATGAATAATAAATGGACATTCCCATCTAGTTCGCGATTTTCCTGGGAACATATGCAGCCGAATGTTGTACAACAAAACCTTATCACCAACAGAAAATGATTTCCTAACAATATGCTTATCATGAAGGGTTTTAGTTTTGGCCTTGTAAATCTTTGAGTTTTCATAGGCTTTATTTCTAAGTTCCTCCAACTTAATAGTTGGAGGTGACAGTGGATATCCGCATCATCAAGATCAAACTTCAACTTCTTGATTGCCCCAAATCCATCTTATATGTAGTTCTGTAGGCCCATAAAGCATCAATCAAGCGGTTTGACCAATCCTTACGAGTGGGGTTAACTGTCTTTTCTAAAATCTACTTAATCTAACTATTGTAAACTTCTACCTAACCACTTGTTTGCAGATGGTATGCAGTAGCAAGCTTATGGGTGATTCCGTATTTTTTCATCAAGGCCTCAAAGGCCAATCACAGAAATGCTTGCCCCTATCACTAATCAAAGCACGAGGAATGCCAAAACGAGAAAAGATATTTTCCCTTAAGAACTTGACTACCACTTTGTGATCATTTGATTTACAAGCTATGGCATCTATCCATTTTCTCACATAATCGACAACTAACAGAATATATAGATTCCCATAAGAATTAAGGATGGTCCCATAAAATCAATACCCCAGACATTAAAACTTTCAACAATTAAAATCGGATTCAAAGGCATTATTTTCCTTTTGATCACTCGACCAAGGGATTGACAAGCCTTGAGCTCTGCAAAAAGGAAAGGAATCCTTAAATATTGTAGGCCAGTAGAACCCACATTGAAGCACTTTTTCTACAGTTTCCCTAGGCTCAAAATGACCCCCATAGGCATGATCATGGCAAAATGAAAGAACAAAAATTTGTTCATGCTCAGGTAGGCAACGCCTAATGATTTGATCTGCACCCATTTTAAACAAATATGGATCATCCTAGAAAAAATATTTCACTTGTAAATGGAACCGATATTTATCTTGGGTGGACCATAGGATGGGGTTTCATCGGTCACAGGAGGACAATGTCTACATACCAAGGTATCGTATTCACTGACATAAATTGCTCATCTGGAAATGTCTCTAGAATTGGATTCTCTTCTTTTATAGAAATAGAAAGGTGAGATAGATGATCTGCAACTAAATTTTCGGTTCCCTTTTTGTCCCTAATTTCTTAGTCAAACTCTTGTAGTAGCAAGACCCAACGAATGAGTCGAGATTTTGTATCCTTCTTCTTTAGCAAATATTTGATAGCTGAATGATCAATGTAAACAATTACATGACTACCCATCAAATATGAGTAGAACTTCTCCAATGCAAAGAGAACAACCAAAATTTCTTTTTCAATTGTCGTATAGCTAAGTTGTACATCATTGAGGGCTCGACTTGCATAAGAAATCACAATGGGCATCTTATTTAGCCTTTGACCTTGAATTGCCTCTAAAGCATAGTCAGAAGCATCACACATTAACTCAAAGGGTTCTAACCAATTTGGTGCTTGTATTATAGGAGCGGTAGAGAGCTTCTCTTTCAATAGTTCAAAATATAGTAGGCACTCAAAAGTGAAATGAAATGGGAAATCTTTAGCAAGGAATGAAGTTAACGGTCTGGCTATCTTGCTAAAGTCTTTTATAAAGCGACGGTAAAAACCAGCATTGTCACACCCCACCCGCCGATCTCGGTTATGCCCGACAACCCGTGGGTGCAATCCATCATAGGATGCACAGTCTTACCATCAATAATAATAAATGCAAGAAATAGATAATCAAGAGCAAGAGCAAGTTCAAATAATTAATCAAAAAGAATTACAAGAGTCCAAATACTCCAAAGAATGAATCAAAGAAAATAATCAAATGAAAGTTATCATGTTTCAAAAGTTATTGAGTTCAGCGGAAGCAATAAAATAAACTAAATCAGTTTCTTTCCAGTAGACTTTTCTAAAGCTATAGTCTTCTCTTCTAAAACAACAAGATAGGGGGTCCTTCAGTTCTTCTCCAAGGATTTCTCAAAATGCCTGGCAATCTGCCTTCTTCGGCTATCAATGGGTGCTATAAGCACACTCAAAGCATCCGCAGGAGGCTTCTTGGACCACATCTCCGTCTCCCACTAAGGTACCACATCTTCTTCATAGATGATGGTTCGATCATACAGACCTTCTTCAGATTCTGTCGCACTACCATCTGTACAATATAATATAACATACAAAGAAAGGAATGAGTTTTGACGAACTCAGTAAGGACAACACATTTCTCATACATATGTCGACATATCCAGCAATGCATATATGAAATGAATGATATACAATAATATTAATGCTACTAAGATCTAACTATGCAAGTCTCTAGTCGGTTGACATGCTTTAAGATATAACACCAGCCCTCCTCTGAGTAGGTCTAGTCACTCTGATCTCTTACAGACTGGTTACCTCTCTTACCACGACCGTTGGCAATGAGTACGGGTGCATGTCGGGGTTTCTAATCCAATGCAAGGTCATACTGGTAACACACTATATGGAGTCCAGATACTTCCCATATGGCACCAACCAACTCGGTTATGTATTCTTCGCAACCTAGGAGTGAGATCCCTCACGGACTGGCTACCGCTGTTGGACTCCACTCTCCAACCCTATGGTCATCCACATATTGTTGGGGGCAGAAAGCTCTCATGACTCCTCATGACACCCGGTCCGCTCCTTGGATGTCCATGAGCCCAACCCTAACATATGCAACCTTACCATTACATGACCATTAGTGGACCACTGAGTCTCCGCACAGACTGGTTACCACTGTAGGATGAAACAGAGTCATATCACCATTATCACAGGTCATCCGATTTAATTCGCCTACCAAAAGGGTAGTAGCAAGTAAGGGTTTCTAGCCATGCAATTTAGACTTCCTAAGTATGTCACCCAGTAGTCATGATAGTGCTACAGGCATCAGTGAGCATGTGTCCCATACCACAACCCTCTGATATCTCAAGCAATGGATACTCAATTGGATACCCTTTCATCACAACCACATCACATAATCCAACATTATATCATAACCATTCATTCAAAATCCTAAAGTGATAAATTATATAGAAACATCATATACAACATACTTTCATCAGTAATTCAATGACTTATACAACTGCAGCAAGTTACATGAACAATGGAGAATGTAAAAAATATACCATTCGTCATATAGCATGTCATTACATATAAATAAGAAAGTATGTCCTTACTTGCAATTATGTAAAAAGCCTACTAAAGTGCAAATAAACTTCACCCCACAAGACTTCCAGTAAACTCAGAGAACACTTAAGTATATATTTGCAAGAATCCATTAAAGACATGAGTCAAACTAGAGCAAAGACAAACCTCACAAACCTAGTGTGACTCAGCCAGTGGCTTGGGCCTGTCGGTTGGGTCAAGCGACCACCATAAGCGACCGCCCCTATTACAGACATTTTGTAAGTCCGAAATTCTGACTTTCAACCATCGAATTTCAATCCGATTTTGGGATGATTTTAGTCCAAATTTCATTTTTAAGAGGTCTATAACAAAGGTGTGAATCAACAACCTAAAATTATAAAGATTCATAATTCAATATATCTCCCTTGATTAGATCCATCCTTTATTCGAATGCAAAGATCTGTTTTTAGATAGGATCTCCTCAAAATCACTGCTGATAAAGAATAGAATCAACACAATTTGGTTACTACCAACAAAAAGGAGATGGATCAACACCATTCCAAAAGATAAAGGAAGAGAATGGAGTGAATGGAGATCAATTACCTCTTCCAGATTCGCAAAATAGACGAGGAAAAGGTTCCACTTCACAATCCACGCTTCTCTCACCTTCCAGCATGTGTTCTCTGCCTCCTAACCATCCACAATAGCTATCCCGAGTAAAATAATGAGTGAAAAGGTTAGGGTTTGCTTTAAATAGGGAACATGGGCAAATTAGGGCAAAATCCTACAAGCAGACCATAGCGTTTACTTGGGCTGGTTGATTGGCCAATCAACCGCCTTAAGCAATCGTCCCCTAGTACTTTTCAGTACTTGGTTGCTTTGCTCAAGGGGTTGATCCCCAACTCAATCCTAACCCTAAACAACATGTGGGAGAGGTCTTACCTTCAATTCGGACATCTTCAAACACCTCTTGACTCTGATTGGAAATCCACTTTCCCAGTAAGGCAGGTTCTTCATCAAGAGAATCCAGATCCATGGACTCAGGATATGGATCATGGACTTCAATCCGGATACTCAACAACTTATTCTAGCTTGATCTTTGGGTTATTGGACTTGCAATACGAATTCCTGGTTAAAAATACGGGGGTTGCTACAAGCATGACCTAGAAATGATCTAACATCCTTGACACTTTAGCCTCATCAACCATAATTCCCTCCTTAGAGATAAGATCATCCTTAGCCTCATCAACCATAATTCCCTCCTTAGAGATAAGATCATCCTTAGCCTCATCAACCATAATCCCCTCCTTAGAAACAATATGACCTAAGATTATTCCACTCTTCACCATTAATTGACATTTCTCCCAATTAAGAACTAAATTTTTGGCTCTATAATGTTAAAGAACTAAGCGGAGATGGTGAAGGCAAGCAGAAAAAGTAGACCCATGATTAAAGAAATCATCCATAAATAATTCCAAATAATCCTCTACCATATCTGTGAATATGCTCATCATGCATTGTTGGAAAGTGGCAGGAGCATTGCATAACCCAAAGGGCATGCGTCAATACGCATATGTTCCATATAGGCATGTGAATGTGATTTTGTCTTGGTCTTCTGGTGCTATAGGGATTTGATTATAGCCAAAGTAACCATCAAGGAAACAATAATAAGCATGGTCAACTAAACATTCTAATATTTGTTCAATGAAGGGCAAAGGAAAATGATCCTTATGAGTGGCTGCATTAAGCTTCTGGTAATCGATACAAACACGCCAACCAGTTCGAATACAAGTTGGGATGAGCTTGTTGTTAGTGGATGTAACTACTGTGACTCCAGAATTCTTAGGAACAACTTGAACTGGGCTAACCCATTGGCTATCTGATATGGGATAGATAATCTCATTATCCATGCATTTCAACATTTCTTTGTGAATTGCTTCTTTCATCACAGGATTAGCCCTTCTTTGGGGTTTCCTAGAGGGTTTGGATTCATCAATCAAATTTATATGATGTTGAACTATGGAGGGACTGATTCCTTTAATGTCGAACATTTGCCAACCTATGACCTCTTGATTGTCTCTAAGCAAACTAAGAAGCTCATCCTCTTGGTTTTTGGTAAGATCAGAGGAAGTGTTTCATTGGGGCCTAGAAAAGCATATTGAAGAGTCAAAGGCAAAGGTTTTAATTCGGGTTGGGGGGCCTCAACCATAGATGCGACAGGAAGATTTCTAGACTACTTACCAAGTGGTTCATTAAATTATTGCAAGCTCATCATATCAGAAGAAAAAAAATCACTCCTAATATCCTCTAGTTCTTCCAAACAAGTGTAAAAATCATCCTCAAAACCTTTCTCAAGGGAGAAATCAATACCATCAGAAATGCTCTGCAACGTACTAATATTCTCAGAAAAGTTTGGTGGTTTTCCCAGCCTTTAAACATTGAACTCAATGGATGTATTCCCAAATGATAATCTCAAAAGACCATTTCGACAATTAATAAGGGCATTGCTTGTAGCTAAAAATAGTCTCCCTAATATCACAGGAATGGTCCTTAAGATTTCTAACTGGTCTAAGACAGTGAAATCAACAGGAAAAACAAATTCTCCTACTCGAATTAACACATCTTCAATTATTTCATGGAGTATTTTAACAGATCTATCAGCCAGCTGGAGAGTAACCGAGGTTGGTTTGAGTTCCCCAAGACCCAATTGTTTATAAACGGTATATGGCAATGAATTAACACTAGCGCCCAAGTCTAGCAGAGCATGTTCGATTTTTTTTTTTTATCACCAATAACACATGAAAATGTTGGACATCCTGGATCTCTATACTTAACTAGCAATTGTTCTGAGAGGATTGAACTCACATTTTTCGTTAGAAAGGCCTTCTTTGGGACATTCATGGTTCTCTTTTGAATACACAAGTGTTTAAGCACCTTAGCATAAGAAGGGACATGATAAATAACATCTTAAAGTGGAATTTGACACTCACATTTTTGAAAACCTCTAGAATTTTGTCAACATTTGCATTCCTCTTATTACTTGCTAATCGGCTAGGAAAAGGGGCCTTAGGTACATAAAATCTCTCATTTGAAGTTTGCTCTTTTCTTAGGGTTTCAGACAATGATTCATCAAACCTAGGTACCTTTAAAGCAATTGGTTCATCCTCAACTTCCAAGGTTTCCTCAAACAAACCCTCATTAGGAGACACTTGAACATTCTCATCATCATGGTTGTCACTAATTTTTCTTTGGTCAATAATATGAGATTCACCTGTTAAGTACCGTTTTCCACTATTCAATGCATACAAAGAAGTGATTGGCTCTAAAGAAGAAGAGGTGATTTCAATTTGGTTGACTTGATTTGATAAATTTGGTGGTCTTTGTTGAAAATTTGAGTCCTAGGATATAACTTAGGCTGACTAGGCATTTTACTTTTTTCTTGCTCAGTCAAAGCACTTGCAAGATTGAAAATTTGTTTTTCCATATTATGCATAGAAGTCATGAAGGTGCTGGGAAGTACTTCCATATCCTTCTCTAAGGTAGAGAGACGAGAAAACTCTGGATTCTTACCTCTATTGAAACGTGGTGGTGATTGATTTTGTGCAATGTGAGGCATATGAGGCACAACAGGTGGATTGACAGGCCTAGCTAAATTTGCATTCTGAAAATTTGGGGCTTGAGGGAATTGGACATTTTGATTATGAGAAAATTGTGCACATTATTTTTTAGGAGCACCAAATTGATTTTCTGTAGGATAATTGCTTCATCCATTTTGGTTTTGCCCTTGAGACCATGAAAAGTTAGGATGATTCTTCCAACCAAGATTGTACGTGTTACCATACGGGTTTGGGAACATCGCATTGACATTTCATGTTGGCCTCCAAAATAGCTAGGCCATTCCTCGATTACGTGTGTAGGAGACTGACACCATGCACATATAGCAATAGATTTGTCAATAAAATGTGATTGACTTGGTAGTGGTGGTGCAATTTTTACTACCAAAGTCTCTAACTTTTTCAAAAGACTATCTATTTGTGCATCCTTATGAATATGACTATCAACAAAATATCCCGTACTAGTCCTTTCAGATTCTTGGGTTGACTACCATTCTCTAGTTCTCTCTGCTAGGTCTAAAGGAAATTCCCAAGCTTTGGAATCATCAGTGAACGATGTAAATCCTGTGGGGTACATAGATTCCAAAAGTTTGATAATCGATACCCTCATAAATTATATGCCATAAATGCCATAATTCTAAACCATGGTGAGGGCATTCTTGGAGGAGGCTTTGGAACCTCTCCATTACCTTAGCAAAGGGCTCAGAGGGTTTTTGACGAAATTGAAGAATGTGATTTCTTATTTTATTCATCTTAGAAAAATGAAAGAATTTCTTCAAGAATAGGACAATGAATTGTTCCCATGTGGTAATGCTATCCAAAGGTAGGCTATAAAGCCACTTTTTGGCTTGATCCTTTAATGCAAATGTAATAAACCATAGTCTTACCGCATCATCAGTGAGTTGTTGTACCTTCATAAGGACACAAACCTCCTCAAACTCCCTAAGGAACAAATATGCATCTTGATCAGGTAACCCATGAAATTGGGGTAACATAGACAGATAATTAGATTTAAGTTCAAAATTATTACCCTTCACGTCAGGTAAATGTATACAGGAGGGTTGTGCAGATCGAGTTGGATAAAATCTATCTCTAAGACTCTTAGGTTGAGGTATGTCTCCCATGGTCAAGGTAGATACTCGGACAAGTTGATTGGTGGAATCACGAGTCCAGACACGCATGCACTTACCTTCTAATGCAATTAAAGGCTCTTACGAAAGATGAGTTCTTTTATTTATTTATTATTTATCTTTTAAATTAAATAAAGTAACTAAAAGAAGAAAAGAAAAGAAAATAATTAAACCAAAAACAAGAGGAGGAATAGTGAATTTCTCCACCACAAAGATTGAAACAATGACTCTAAAGTAGTAAAGCTGAGCGCTATATAAGTTTGACAGCAAGGAAATCCGTATAGTCTTTGGAGCCACTTACAATCGAATCCTAGGGATTCTACAGTATAGTGGGGACTACTATACGTTTTTGCTTCTACTCTAGTTAAAAGTAATATCTTTGAATTTTTTTAATACTTCGATTTATCAAAGTATGAGAAAAATAAAATGGATTAATACCTCCTCGGCAACGGCACCAAAAACTTATTTGCAAAATAAAAATAACCACAAGTGCACAGTATCATGTAGCTAACGGGTTGATCTCAGGGAGATATGCCACTTAGAATTTAACTTCTTAATGGTAATGTGAGAGTGCAATGATTCAAATTTTGTTAGGGCCTATTTGGTCACATGAATCTAGAGAATTCAAATATTTGGATTCATAAATGCGAGATTTATACCCATTTGGTTGTGAAAATCTCTAGATTCATGAAATCTAAAGATTCATCTTTTTACACTAAAAATGTGAATCTGTAGATTTCATTCCACATATTCGGCTAACCAAAGAGTTAATTTTATAAATTATGACTCCATTGATTTGAAATCTCTAGATATTTGAAATCTGTAGACTCATGTAACCAAACAGGCCCTTAACTAATTAATTAAACTATACATGTTGTCCTAATCCATACATCTAATGCAATCGAATTGAGACGAAAAATAAAGCAAACAAAACCTAACCATTCATCATCTAATAAAAAAATGCATAAATAAAATGCATAAATAAAATGCAAGAAAAAAATGCGAACAATAAATAAATAAATAAAAGGGAAGTGATCTAAGTGTCAGCTCTGGATCTAAGGAAGGGGAGTGTAATTATAATGACTTTGATCGTGAACCCTTTGCCGTAGCTTATAGTCCACCGATCGGGGGAACAGATATTAGTGAAAAAATTGCAGAAAGTAAATAACAAAGCAATAAAAGGAAAAGGGAAACCTTAACCAAAGAGAGCCATGATTATTGGCATCTTTGATCAAGGACTTAGGGTGATGGGAGAACAATAAATAAAATGCTGAAAAATAAATCCTAAGTTAAGAATATGGAGGGGCGGATAGAAGCGGGAATGGAGGGGGTGGAGAAGATTATTGGCGAAGGTTACTTATTTACATCTTTGAATCTCCAAAAACTTGAACGAATGATTTGAATCTCAACCAACCCTAACAACCAATTCTAGGATAATTTAGATCTGCAATTGCTAGACCCAGATAAAAACGAATCCTTAAACTTGAAACTTGAACTTGAACTTTGTTAGGTTTTTTTATTAAAATCTATATTAAGTTTCAAAATTAGTTTTTGCATTTCTTTTATTTAATTGTTGTTAGTGTGTGGGACCCATGAGGTAAGGTGGGAATGAGGCACCATGAGTAAAGGAGGCTCTTCATGACCTTGGTTATGAGGCCCTTCATGATATTGGTCATGAGTCTTAAAGGTCTTGATTATGGTGGTGTGGTGGGCTTATATGATGGGTGGAATTTACTTAAATTCTAACCCTTGACGATCAATTTTCATTTCAACTTCATGACCATTCATGGCCATTACCATGAGTGGGGTTAAGGTTATTGAATGGATTAAATCCAATTCATTGCCTTAAGAATCCTAAGGGGTGTAAGGTGAGGTTTGGGCCTATATAAACCCAACCATTCCTTGCATGTGGTATGTAATTGAGACACTCCTCACACTCACATTATTTGTGTTACAAAGTTAATTTCTTTCTTTGAGTTGTCTAAGTGTTGTGCTCTAGCTTTTGGCTCCTTGAAGGGACTAGAAGAACTACCTCATCTTCTATTTGGAGGTTGCTTTATCTTGGAGGTGGTGTTGTCATAAACCCTTGGTAGTAGGGTGCATCAATTACCTTAAAGACAACACTCAAGGTGTGACTCAACCTCATTGATCGGTGGTTCGTTCGGTTGCAACTTCAAGCTCTCCAGATTGGCTAAGGATCTTCATCTTTCAATTGTGTTGCAATTTCATTTTTTGCATTTTATAGAATTTGTAATACAATTACCCCAACAAACTTGAAATTAAAATTGAAGTTGCATTGATAAAAAGAAAGGAAATACACTTGCATAAAATAAATTACACAACTTCAATATTCCTTGCATTACATAGAAAAATTAAAGCCTAAACATTCAATCTAGAAACTAGAACCCACAAAGTAATCAAAGAACTAGAGAAAACCTAGAACAAGCTAAAAAGAATAGAAGGTGCAAGACTTAAATAATCTAAAGAGAAATAAAGTGCCTTAGATCTAAGAGAAGAGGTAATATTTATAGGAGATGGAGAATGATTTACAAATTACAAAAAAAGAAAAAAAGAATGATTTACAAATAAGGAAATAATAATAATAATAATAATAATAATAATAATAATAATAATAATAATAAAGAGTAAAATAGAAAAAATAATAAAAAAGACTAAAGTAGAAAGAAAAAAATTCGTTAGAAATTCTAAGTAGAGAGAGAGAGAGAGAGAGAGAGAGAGAGAGAGAGAGAGAGAGAGAGACTGGAGAAAAAGAAATAAATAAATAAAAAATAAAAAAGCTTAACTTTGACTTAAACGTGGAGAATGTGGAGAAGAAAGAAAAGAAAAAAAGAAAAAAAAAGAAAAAAAAACATATTTTCTTAACAAAAATATAAGTGGGTTGGTTATTAAGGAAATAAGAAAGTAAATAAAATATAAAGTAGGGACAGAGAGAAAAAAATTTAGGAAAAGAAATAAAATATTATAAAATAAAGTCTTCTGAAAAATCTAACAAAAAATAGAAAATCCTAATCTTTGACTCTTGTGGTCTTGTGGGCCCCATACATTTTTCAATTAAAATAAAGAAAAATAAAATAGAAATCCTAATCTAATCTCAGCCGTAGATCAAAATTGGCTTCTTTATTTTCAAGATATTTTGGAATTGGCCCATTGCATCTCTAGCCCATAATGCTCAAAATCAGGCCCATTTTCACATTTGAGAATTTGAACAGACCTCTTAAAGTGTGAAATTGCATGTTTCATACCCAAAACTTCAAATACACGCTCAAGTCCTAAAAATTCATAAAATCTACAAAAACAACATAAAATCCAAGGTAGCTCAACTCAAGTATGTAAAATGCATGCTTTATGTGTCACATCCTCCTAGCCGGTACCCTAACTGGCATACCCGATAGTGTGATCCACAGCCCCGAAGATCAAGTATCGAAGAAATCATCCTCCCACATATACAATAACATAATCATAAACAGGAAATAATCAAGGTTTAATATTATAAACAAGGTTCAAAACAAGAATATAATCAGAGTGCGAAAAATGATACCAGATATCCAAAGATATCAAAAGAAGTAGAGAGAGGCGGAAACTCACTCCACAAAATACAACGGAACGCAGTATGTAAGTCTAAAAGAAATAACAACTAAATCAAAGGAACTAAGAAAGATAACATAAGAGTTTTCTATTCTATAGATGACGTCTTCAAAATAGTGGACTTCATCAATCCATTTGAGACGTTCCACCTCCACGTTGTCTTTAATCGTAGTACGCAACTTGATCAACTGAGGGATCATCAGAGTAATCTTGATTGTTGCTAACACCTTGCGTGTAGTACGCTTCATCAGCTTCGCTTCATCGTACTGTTCGCCATAGTAATCAGTACCTGTAGAATACTCTAACAAAACAATGTACAAAATGAATGAGTTTCAAAGAAACTCAGTAAGGTAGTTAATCCATAACAACATAAATAACATGAAAGCAATCCATAAAAAGATGCAATGCAATATGAAACAAATAATGTATGTATGCATCTAAACTCTATGTATGCTGGTCTGTATGGCAAACATGCTTTAAGTCATAGCACCGTACTTCTTTGGGTAGGTCACGCGTACGGCTCCTGTTGGTAGTGGGTCCGGCATCCCTCAGGACAAACCATGCAGGGGGTTAAGTCAACACTCTCTCTCACAACCATTTGGCATAAGTATCAGCGCATGTCAGGGTAAAGCCAATCCCAATGCAAGTCATCTACTCAATTACATCAACTCAGGTCCAGATACTTCCATTCCTCGCCCCGGGCGATCCTTTCCGGTATCCTTTCCACTAGAGTCCTAATAGTCCCGAACTACGGACTCATCAACCCTATTGGTTATCCACATATTGTAAACGGGAAGCTCTCATGTCCCCTCACGGATCATTTCACCGGTTTTGAGCGCCCATGAGCCCAAGTCTAGCCATATGCAACCCTCCAATAAATGGCCCCCACAATGTGATTCCCGTCCTCTCACGAGTTGGTTACCGGTCTTGAGCGCCCGTGAATCCCTATTGCTGCCATGGGTCGTTCGGTCTCAATACCCTTCCAATTTGGGTCTGATATAACGGGGATATCCTAGCTAAACATTGCTAGACAGCCCTAGGTATGACAATCAATAATTTGGGAAAGCGTCGATGGACAACCCCAGAAACATCCCATACTATTTCCGATAATGTCCAAGGACAGAAGTGTCAAAAGGACACCTCTCAATCCCAAATCATACCTAATCAGATACAATCTCAGATCAGTCATGACATACACAGTCAACAGTTCATCATATGCCAAAGAGAATATAAAGTCATGATCTAATCATTAACAACATGATAATAGCCAATTCATATAAGTATGAATAATGAAAAGATAACCTAAACAAGTGCTACTGTTCTCACAGTAGTATATCAGAAGTAAAAGTATACAAAAAGTAGTAAAACTCATAGTTTCATAAAGATAGAAACCAGAGAGTATGTGATCTATGTAGTTAAGGAGATAACTGTCCTTACCTTCTAACTTGTAAAGGAACTTAGAGAATCAAGTAAGACCTTGACTAAACCTGAGAAAAGAGTCTTAAACAAGTGTATACAATAAGTTAGGAAAGATACGTAGAAGGAAAGATCACAATTCAATCAAAACAGACCAAGAATGGGGTTGTTGTACCCATTGGTCGACTGATTGGTCTACTGCCCCAGTCGACCAATGAGTCCACCAACAGAGACAGTAGCCTTCAAGAATCAGAAATTTTAGAATATGAATCCGAATTTGGTGGTTCAAAAGGGTACAAAATAAGGGGGAAACTTTAATGGAAGCATCCAAGTCTATAGAGGACATCAAACCATTAATCAATTCAAGTTTCCATGTTACAACTTAGGAACAGAAGGTTAACCTAATTAGGTTAAACATAGATCATGAAGGGAAAAATAGTGTGAATCAAGGATAATGAACTAGAGGATGATAGGTTATGATTCTAGTAAAGAAAACACATTGATTGGATGTTAATAGGATCAATAACATATATCCAAGAAATTAGGATTTCACCCTTTTTGGCTCCCATGGAAAAGGTTGAGATCACAGGAGGGAGGGAATTAATGATAGGCCAATTACAACAAGAAGAATTATAGAATATTAAATTTAGATCAACCTAAGAATTTACCCATGAGGTTTCCCTCACATGGGAGGTTACCAAAGGTTCTCCTGATGACCACACAAGGTTAGGGTTTCAAGGATTTGGGTTTCCATGATTCAACTGGCTAGGGTTAAGATCATGATAATGATCATAGATCTCAAAGAACATGATGAGATCATGGAATAGATGGTTGCAAGGGTGCAACATCTTCTTCCTGATCTCAACCATGAACAGAATAAAGAAAAGAAAAATCAGAGATAGAGAGGAAAGAGATCCTAAACATACTGTTGAAAGTAGTATATCTACTAGTAGTTAGTTAGTTAGTTACATGTTAGTTTGTATAAATACACTATACTACTTCTAATAAAGATATGTAAGAAATACATTTACTATCATGGTATCGAGCCTTTCTTTTTCTCGCGAGTTCTAAAAACAGGGTTTCTGAGGAAAAGGGTTTCTGGTTTGGTCATGGCTACCGAGGAATCTCCGCCATTGCCACCGTCAAGTTCACCACCGTCAAGTTCAGATGTTCCATCATCTTCATCGGCACCGGCAACTTCTCTAATCTCGTTAAATGTTGCTGCTGTTCTTCCTATCAAGCTTACCTCTACCAATTTTCTTTTGTGGAAAACTCAATTTGTTCCTCTGCTTCGTGCATACGATCTTATGGGATATGTTGATGGATCTTGTACTCGACCTATGCCTTCGGTAAGATCTTTATCATCTAATGATCTTGTGCCTTCAATTTCACCGACGGTTGCGTGGGATCGTCAAGATCAGCTAATCCTTAGCTGGATCGTCTCTTCTATTTCTAAGCGTGCGTTGCCACATATAATTTCTGCAAGAACCTCTGCTCAAGCTTGGACGATTTTGAATAGAGTCTTTGCACCGTGCTCTTGTTCTCGAATTCTTGACCTAAAGAATCGTCTCTTTCAAGTTCAAAGAGGATCTGCGTCAATTTCTGATTATATTCTTGAGATTCTTTCAATCTCTGATGAATTAGCCGCTGCAAATAATCCGATCTCTGATGAAGATCTGGTTCTGACTACTTTGAGGGGACTTGGTGAGATGTTTCGTGATTTCTCAACTTCAGTCTTAGTTCGTGCAGATCCAGTTTCGTTTATTGAACTCCAAGGCTTATTGATAACTCAAGAAAGCCATATGCGTGTATCTGCTTCTGATTCTGCTTCCTCAATTTTGACGGCAAATGTTGCCTTGCGAAGTTCTCAAGATCGTCGGCAGTTCTCTGGCAACTCCAGGTTTAATCCAGAAAATCAGTTGCGTGAGCGTCGTCAGTCTTCTAATTTTGGTTCTGCCAGACGACCGTGGAATCGTCGTTACTATGGTCGTGGTGTCTCAACTTCTGGAAATTTAAATAGGTTTCGTGCATCTGAGTCTACCACTGATCAGCATGGTCTGCAAGATGTTAATTCTTCTGGATCGAATTCTTCTGGATCGAATTCTTTTCTTAATGAACCTCGTATTCGATGTCAGTTGTGCAAGGCAGAAGGACACTTGTGTGCACAGTGTCCTCAGCGCTTCAACCATGCCTATGTTGGTAAGTTGGTTTGTTGTTCTGCTATGTCCTCTCTACAGTCTTGTACTACTACACAGTGGGTGCTTGATTCAGGTTCTAACAGTCATATTATCTCAGATTTGGCTCATCTTAGTGTGCAAGAACCTTATACAGGTACACAGAGTCTAGTTATAGGTAATGGATCTGCTATGCAAATTTCTCATGTTGGTTCTTTGATTGTTCAAGCCAATTCCTCTGTGTTTCGTTTAACAAATGTATTGTGTGTTCCGAAGATTCGTTGTAATCTTCTTTCTGTTTCTCGTTTTCTTGAGGACAATGATGTTTACTTCATGTTTCTTGCCAATGAATTTCTGATAAAGGATCGGCAGAGTCATCAGGTGCTGGTCAAGGGACAGCATTCTAATGGATTGTATTCTGTTGATTTTTTGTGCACATCTTCTTCATCTGAAGGTTCGGTTTCATTAGCAGACTCAAAGTTTTCTCCTAAAGCTGATTCTGTTGCTTTGACTGTTTCAACTGTTGATTGGCACAGGAGACTTGGTCATCCTGCATCTCAGCGAACTATGGATGTTATGCGTTCTTTTGGTTTGAAGAATTTTAATTCTGTTTCTATGTGTAATGCCTGTCAATGTTCTAAAAGTCATAGACTTCCATTTGTTTCTTCCACCACACCCAGTAGAGGACCCTTGGATGTAATTCATTCTGACTTGTGGGGACCTGCTCCATTTGTGTCTTATGATGGGTTTCGTTACTATGTGTTTTTTGTTGATCAATTTACCAAATATACCTGGGTGTATCCACTGAAGTTGAAGTCTGACGTGTTTGATGTTTTCAAGAGATTTAAAAGTCTAGTTGAATCTTATTTCTCTTCTAAGATTTGTGTGAAGCAAACTGATGGAGGTACAGAATTTAGCAAATTAAATCAGTTTTTGGCAAATAGTGGTATTACTCATAGAGTTTCATGTCCATATACGCCACCTCAAAATGGAATGGCTGAAAGAAAACATCGTCACATACTTGAGTCAGCTCTTGCAATGATGTTTCAAGCACATTTACCACAAATATTTTGGACTGCTGCTGTGAGAACTGCAGTCTATTTGTTGAATCGACTTCCTCTTGCTACTTTTGGTGCAAAATCACCTTTTGAGGTCCTTTTTCAGATGTCACCAGATTATGATTTGCTAAGAGTTTTTGGTTGCCTTTGCTATCCTTGGTTGCGGCCATATGCTAGCTCCAAGCTTCATCCGAGATCTCATCCTTGTGTATTTCTTGGCTATCCTGCATCGTACAAAGGCTACTTGTGCTATGATCCTCTCACCGGGAAATCTTACATCTCACGGCATGTTATTTTCTCGGAATCTCAATCTCCGTTTGAAGGTCTTGTTAATTCATCTTCACTAACTTCTTGTACACAATGGTTCTCTGTGGAAACTCCATTTGTAGTTTTAGCTGAAAATTCAGTTGTAAAGCATTCTTGTAATGGCTCTGATGGGCCTTCATCCCCACTTAATGAAAGTACCCCATCCCCTCTTGGATCGCTAGCTCTTGCTGATGGGCCTGAATTGGGCTTTCCAGCTGGGCCTTCATCACCACTTAATGAAAGTACCCCATTGATAACTCTATGAAATAGAGTTAAGATTTATAACTTTTATACTTGAGATGGCTTGATTTAGGAGTATTTTGTCTTTGTTTTAGTGATAGTATTCATTAGATGTTGTTTTATTTAGTCTCAACATGTTGCATTTTGTTTAGTTCATTTTTGTCACATTGCATGAATTTCCCTTCTTTTTATGGATGAATTTGACTGTTTCTCTTTCTCTTGAACATGTAGGTGAAGATTCATAATAGAAGAACATGTCCTCTAACTTTGTTGTAGAGTTGTTGCTGCATTGCTGCAACAACGGAGCAGAATATTCTCAGATCCAATTCAAATGGAATTGACCAAAAAGGGCTAACTTAAGTGGACTAAATTCTTGTAAATAAATGATGGTTTTCAGCCCTTGATCTCAGGAAGAAGGTTCTAATCCTATGGCCAGAATCTAACCTAATGATTGAAGACATTTATGGAAGAAAGAGAAGAGAGGCAAGGAGGAGAAGAGGGGACATTCGACCAAGGGAGAATAGAGACTTGGCTGAGAGGAAGGAGGTAGAGAACGAATGCTGGAGCTCTTGTGGAAGCAAGGAGCTGCTGGAATTGTTGATTTGCTGAAGAAGAAAGCTGGAGCTCATGTGGAAGCATTGAAGCCTTAGTTTATTCTTGTTTTTATAACTCTATCTTCTTATTTTCTAGTCTCATGTCAACTATACTTGGTTTTATGCATTTGAATTCTGTTATGGGCTAAATCTTAGCTGTGTTGGGATGATAGTAGTACCTAAACCTGAATTTTGATATGTAATTAATCATGTGTTCTTTAGTTTTATTGCAATCCATTTTATTGTTAATGAATTCAGCAGGTTATATTGACTAATTTCAGTCTTGAATGATCTTTCTTGAATGAATGTTATGATTTCATTAATTGGAAAATTAATGAAGTCTAGGTGTTTGTTGAATTGTGTGAGTTAGCATCATCTTTAATTAGGTTGTGTTAATTAGTAGGTTGGGTAGGAATACCCAATTACCTCACATTACCATTGATTGGATTGGGTTTAAATTGCATTCTTAATTCAATTCTTCATAGGAATATGCAGATGTTGATTTAGGATGCTAGCTTATGTGTATTGGAAAATACCATATTGCCATTCATTCCAAGTTCTTGATTTATCTTGGGGTTGTAGTATTGCTTTAGTATTTGTGTTATAAAATTCAGGGGAAGGGAAACTTGATTCCTAACACACTTGTCACTCATTTAAGTTTCTTCCATTGCTTAATCTACATCTTAGTTCCTTAGTTTTCTTTTCCTGTCATTTGAGTATTTAGTTAGTTAAGCACCAATCAACCTTGTTAATTTCATTTAAATCAATTTTACTTTTACATTGAAAGTTAAGGATATAATTCTCCGTGGGATCGATATTGTACTTATCATTTATTACTTGATTGCGATACGTATACTTGCGTAATATCTTGAGATACAAGCAACACCCATCCTCTCTTGGATCGCTAGCTATTGCTGATGGGCCTGAATTGGGCTTTCCAGCTGGACTTCTACTACAAGAGATACACACGGGTTCGTTAGTTTTGCCTCAAACCATCTCTACCTCATGTGGAACTTCCTCTCCTACTGGACGTTCATCAGATAATTTTCCAACAACATGTCTTGAGCTGCCTCATCACAACACTTTGGATACATCATTCCATTCAGTCCCGGATTCTTTATTGGATCATACTTCTAGAGATTCTCAATCTACTCGAATCCCTGCACCCTTACTTGACAATATCGGGATTTCAGCTATTACCAACAATCATCATATGGTTACGCGGTCCAAAACTGGCTCCTTAAAATCCCGTCTTCCATTAAATCTACTAGCTTCTTGTGAGGATACAAGTGTACCTACTACATATACTCAAGCTTGTCGTTTTGAACATTGGAGAAAAGCTATGCAAGAGGAAATTAATGCTTTAATTCAGAATGGCACCTGGGTCTTAGTTCCCTCTCATCAACATCAAAATGTGATTGGCTCTAAATGGATCTTTCGCATTAAAAGGAAACCTGATGGATCTATAGAGCGTTACAAGGCACGTTTGGTAGCCAAAGGGTTTCATCAACGCCCTGGTTTTGATTTTGGAGATACTTATAGTCCTGTTGTCAAACACACTACCATTCGTATCATATTATCCATTGCTCTTTCCAACAATTGGCCCATTAGACAATTAGATGTCTCCAATGCCTTCTTACATGGAGATCTTGAGGAAAATGTTTTTATGGAACAACCATCTGGTTTTGTTGACCCTACATTTCCTACTCATGTTTGTCATCTCCGAAAGTCTTTATATGGATTAAAACAGGCACCTAGAGCTTGGTACACTAAGCTTACCACCTTTATCACGGCTCATGGTTTTATTGGTTCTCGCACTGATACGTCTTTGTATTATTATACAAATTCTTCCGTCACATTATATGTGTTGATCTATGTGGATGATATTCTGATCACTGGCAATAGCTTGGATGCTATTTCTGCTCTCATTAAAACTCTTGCCACTGCTTTTGCTATTAAAGATTTGGGAAATCTTCATTATTTCTTGGGTATTGAAGCTAGTCGTTCTGATGAGGGTATCTTTTTGTCTCAAAAGAAGTACATCACCGATCTATTAGATCATGCTAAGATGAGCAATGCTAAGCCAATTGCTACTCCTTTTGCTTCTGGTGCACCACTTTCTCTTTTGGATGGCATACTTTTATCTGATGGAACCGAATATCGTCATGTAGTTGGTGCATTACAATATTTAGCCAACACACGTCCTGATATCGGTTATGCAGTTAGTCGTGTTGCTCAGTTCATGCATTCTCCTACTGATACTCATTGGAGTGCGGTCAAGCGAATTTTGCGCTATTTAAGAGGCACAATTGATATGGGTATCTTCTTCTCCAGACAATCTTCTATGACTCTTACTGGCTATTCTGATGCAGACTGGGCCGGATGTCCTGATGATCGCCGCTCTACTACTGGCTTTAGTGTTTTTCTTGGCAATCATCTTATTTCTTGGAGTTCTCGCAAGCAGAGAACTATTTCTCGTTCTTCCACAGAATTTGAGTACCGTGCTGTTGCATCTGTTGCCACAGAACTTCTATGGATTCGATCATTATTAGGAGAAATTGGTGCCTTTCTTCCCACTGCTCCTGTGATATGGTGTGATAACATTGGTGCTACCTATATGACTTCAAATCCTATTTTTCATGCTAGGACAAAGCATGTTGAGATTGACTTTCATTTTGTTCGTGATCTTGTTGCCTCTCGTCAATTTGTTGTTCGATACGTTTCCACTATTGATCAACTTGCTGATCTGCTTACCAAGGGATTGCCTCGACTTCGCTTTATTGCTCTTCGGGACAAGCTTACGGTCTCTACCCCGCTTCGCTTGAGGGTGTGTGTTGAGAGTAGTATATCTACTAGTAATTAGTTAGTTAGTTACATGTTAGTTTGTATAAATACACTATACTACTTCTAATAAAGATATGTAAGAAATACATTTACTATCACATACCTTTGATGCAGGAGGATGAAGATCACTTGAGTTCTTGCGAGATATCAACCAAAGATGCAAGGGAATCAATTAGAATAGGGTTTTAACTCGTTCCAGAGGCTTAGGAGGTAGATGAGGCGGAGTATTCCCGAGACTAAACTTAAATAGAGTAGCCATGACCTAAATTTCAAAAACAGAATCAATTGGTCGATTGATTGGTCGACTGGTCCAGTCAACCAATCGAACAGGGAACTTCAAAATAGGGAATTGAAGGCTCAGATCAAGTCCAAACATCAAGGGGTTTTGCACACGCCTAAAGTGACATACCTAGTAGGTAGAAATGCCTTCGAACCAATACAGAGAGCACTCCAAGTCCATCAACTAATCCGATCTTCATCAGGGTGCAGTTTCCATAAATGGAACACTAACATCCACACTCAAGGATTCCAATCTAGCCATCAAGTCTTCAATAGAAATGGCCCAAAGATGACTTCTTGCCTTAGTTCAGGTTGCTGGACCTACAAACAACAGGGTTTCCGGGTCAGGGTTAGGGCTGGGTTTCACATTATGCCCTAAGATTTTACAAATATACGTGCTCATCAGCCATGCGTCAAAATTGATCCTTTTTCAAGAATGTTTCTCTTGGAGCCTTCCTTCGCATTTTTCTCTCTATTTTCTCTGTGTGTGTGTGTGTGTGTGTGTTTTCTTTTCCTTTTCCTTCTTCTTTCTTTCTTTCTTTCTTTCTTTCTTTCTTCTTCTTCTTCTTCTTCTTCTTTTTCCTGTGTATCTTTGTATATTTTGAACTTTTTTCAAATTTATATGTTGTTCCTTTTTTTCAAATAGCAATGCATGATGCACAATTAGTGCCTTGACTTTCATGATAAGTTGAGTGCCATGATTTACATGATAAGCTTGCCTTATTCAACATACTAATGATACTAATATTTGACTCCCATCCCCCTAAGACATGGGACTTTAAAGTAGGAAAAAAGTGGTAGCGAAAGTTGCTAATTAAGTTTACATACCTGGAAACATTCTAGCAGCCGTTGTGTGAAAAAAAGCGTATGGATGTTTTTGAAGGATCATTCCCGATGATAATTTTATTGATAGAACTTCTTCAAATGCACAGAATTCCATGTGTGAGGGAGTTCGCTCTCTGTCTGCACATCCATAAGCCTGTAGCTTTGTGGTTGCAATTCTCGAACAATAGGTAGGGGCCTTCTGTGAAATTCCCTAGATATCCTAACCCATTAACCCGTTGGTTTTAGGATTGCGAACTCGAAATGCAAGTAGGCAACAACTTTTAACCAAACAAGTTGAGTCCGGGTGTTTAGAATCAAACCTATGGAGGTGGATGACCACGATGAAGACCCGATCACTCTAACGAAGTTCAAGAGGAGAGAGAAAGTCAGTTCCGAGGGAAAAGGAGGTTTTGGCATGCCAAAAATTGATGCTAGAGCACTTGAATTTCAAGGTAAACCCATTGACCAGGCCTTGAAAAGACCTTTTTACTCTCCTAAGCCCGTCAAAATCGGCCTTCACACGAAGGAGAAATAGGGCCGGTTGATCGGAGGAGGTTGGCTGCCTGGATCAACAGCCCCTACCCAGTTTCGGGGCAGATTCCAGATTTCAGGTTTAAAACCCTATTCTATGACTCTCCAACCTCATAAATGCATTTCTTTATGTTATAATGGGGTTGAGACCTTGGAGTTTGGTGGATTCCTAGCACATAGTGAAGCATAGAAGCACGAATCATCACAATAAACATGAGTAGAGGTGAGTATGCATGAAACACTCTCTTCAAACCAATCTTTTGAGGTTAATTTATGAGCAATGAATTCTAGTTGTAGTGGTTGTTGATGTTGGGTAATATTAAATGATTCTTCGTGCCTCCATTAATATTCCCCAACCCTAGTGAGAGTTGGACTGTGCAATCATTTGCATTTGAAACATATTTGAACCTCTTTAAGTGCCCGCGGGCAGACACGGAGAGCCCAAATTTGGGGTTTTCAATTGGGAACTAATTGGGGTGATTAAAGGGTGTTTTGGGGACCCTATAAGTGTTCTATTGAAAACCCCAAACCCCCATATCGAGTTGATTTCGAAATGGAATCAAAATTGACCACCTTGGTCGCAGCCCGAAGATGAACTATCGACCAGGGGTGGTCAACCAGCCTTGGGAGGCTCAATCAACCGCACCTTGTCTGGGTGCGTGTTTTACCCCATTTGATCCATAGTTGATAAGCATGCATTTATCATTATTTATTTGATTTAATTTCTCATACTTAGTTAATTAAAAGAGAGCTAATTGATTATTTTTGTGTATTTTTCAGATTTGTTACCAATTTTGTATTTCCCATGCTTATCAAAATTTGATTGTGTTGCTAACCAATCAAAAATAAAATCCTATACTAACCTAGCTAGCAGAAAGTACGGGGTCAAACTATGGGGACTAAAAGGCTACTAAAAGGCTAAGTTACTAAGATTGAATTCAACAAAACTAAATTTAAACTAAATCTATTAATTAATGCAAAAATTTTAACTATGAATATGTGAAGATTTGTGGGATTTCGAATCCCCAAGCTTTTCCCCAACCGATATAACTCTACACTTCAAAGCAAATTAAGGATGGTCTTCCTAGGTATGCTCTATCTTCGCAAGACTATAGTTCTTCACCGAAGCTTGGCACGCTTAGTTTGTTGACTATAGAACATCTTTGGCCAAACTCAAACCCAATCAACTAGAAGATATAGAACAATCAAATTAATGAAATAAGCACGGCTCATCTACATCCCAAAGAAAAGGAACTTGCTACTCATTATCACAAAGTTCATAAGACAAATAAAGATGAAACATAGAGAGAGAGAGAGAGAGAGAGAGAGAGAGAGAGAGAGAGAGAGAGAGATGTGGTCTCTTCTTGAGCAATGAGAGAGATTTACAATGAATTCCCTCTCTTTACCCGTTGATTCTACCTTTATTCTTTCGGATTTTGGGAATACTCAAAACTAAGAAGTTGTAGGAATTTTCAATGTCGTTCCATAGCATCTTGAATCACCAAAATCAGAGCTCATACAAGAGAGATATGCCCAAAATACTGAAGGTAAGTCTGTTTACCCGATTTTCAGATTTATTACCAATTTTGTTCCTTAGACCTCCACCTATTTCCAATTTGGCTAAGATCTCACTTTTCATGATTTCTTGGGCCGCAAGATTGAATGTCATGATTTAAAATCTACCAATATCTAATATATTTGCCAACTTTACTCTAATAACCAAAATCACCTTTTTCCTGAAAAAAAAAATCAATCAACTCTCTTTTAATTAACTATGGAAAATTAAATCAAATAAATAATGATAAATGCATGCTTATCAAATACCCCCATACTTGAGTGTTTTCTAGTCCTTGAGCAAAATGAAACAATAAATGCAATACGGGAAATAAATAAAGAAAAACCTAACTCACTTTTGTAGGAATCACGGTTGCACTTAGCATGTGCAACAAGCCTTTAAACCCCTAGGTTACCCTAGTGGATGAGTTGTGTCTCGTGAGTGTTTGTAGAGAATATACACACAAAATTCTTAAGTGCTCTTCTAATTATTCTGGCAATAGTAAGAGTAAAAATATAGATTTCAAGACAAAGAAACTCCATTAAAGATTGAAGGGAATATAGGCACCCCCACACTTAAGGTCTTTACACCCTCTCTTGAGTTTAGCTCTAGGCAAACATTCAATCGAGAAGTCTCCTCTTATCTTCATTCTACCAGCTCACCCTCAGATAAGACTAATCTAAGTACCAAATAATACCAAGAACTCAAGATCTAAGCAATATTGACCTTCTTAGACATTTCACCTTTATAAGCACATTAATTCACTTATTTCTTTAATGCAATGTCTTGCATCTTAAGCTTTCTGGATGACCTATGTAACGAGTGTTGGGTCAACTGCTCTCAAGCCAAATGGCCTTAAGGGACTAGGTGTAGAATCCCCCTCGAACTTATTTACTCAAGCCAACCAGGCTACAGGCCAAGACTGGACCAAAGACACCCCAACTGTTTGACGCGAGGCACAATGTTGGTAACACCGAGACCCGGTTACTAAGAAGGAGGTCTAAACTTTAAACTTCAACAGATTTTTTTTCTTTCACATTATACTTCAATTCACTTCACATTTAAATAGTCTAAAATCAGTCTCAACTTGTCACCATAAACACAAGGCGATACAAGACAACTAGATGGTCAAACCTTTCGGATTACCTGGAGTTCCTATTTTCGATTCAACCTCAGTCTCAAAATGCTGAACCCATTACTATTCTCTCAAGAGGGTGCTCATCACATCAGATGGGATTTCTAAAACACTTAAACTCTCATTTTGTATCTAAGTAAGAAATTAAAACATTATCTTACCAAAGCCAGAAAAAAATTGGGCACTTTTTATCTTTGTGACAATGCTCTACCAACTATCAACAAGTCTTACTCGAGTTGACACCCCCCCCCCCCCACACACATACACACTTAATTTATGCAATGACCTTAGTGCATGCAAGATATAAAAAAATAATAGAAGCAAATAGGGGAAATAGTGTATCCGATGTTTGAAATCGTGATAGAGCACGCAACAGTAAAACCTAACAACAAACAAAGAAAAGAAAAGAAAAAGAACAAGAAATAATGTCTAAACAAATGGGTTGCCTCCCATAAAGCACTAAGTTTAGAGTCTTCAGCCACACTCAGTGAGATGCAGCCAATGGAGGTGGAGGCTCAAATCTAAATGTGAATGGTGACTGCTCCAAAGAAGTGGAAGAGTCCATCAATGTGTTGACTTTCTCAATATTTAGGTCAGATTCCCCAAATGGCAAGTAATACTACAGGGGATCATCAATAAACATGTTTGGAGTATAATCAACCACTACCTCATCAATAAAATTAATCGCAAAGCACTCTTAATCCCTATTTGGGCTTAAGGATGCATTGAAGATGTTGACTCTAAGTTTGTTATTGCCAAATGATATGTCCATGACACCCGATTTACAATTGATGCAAGCATTTTCAGTGGCTGGTCGTCCAAGAATGACTGGTGGTAACTTATTGGTAGTTGTATTGTCCATATCTAGGATAAAAAATCAACAGGAAAATATAGATCCTCAACCTCTACCAAAACATTTTCGAGTAGTCCACGGGGTCGTTTGATTGAGCGTTATGCCAATTGTAGAATCACATCAGTGGATTTCAAATCTCCTAGACCAAACCTATCATAAACTGAACCGGGTAAAATATTCACACTAGCTCCCAAATCAAGCAATGCTTTACTTATTGATAAATCTCCAATGACACATGAAATTAAAGGTGTACTTGGATCTTTAATTTTAGAGGGCAATTGGTTGGAAACTACCAAGCTGACTTGTTCAGTTAGGTGCACAGTTTTAGGTGTCTGAGTCTTCAACTTACGCTTTTGAGTGCATAAATCTTTTAGAAACTTAGCATAAACTGGGACTTGCTTGATAGCATCTAATAGTGGGAGATTGATACGAACTTGTTGGAATAAATCAATCATCTCTTGCATTTTAGCATTCTTTCTAGAATCAAGAATTGAGGACTCAAGAGCTTCATGGAAGGGGGCTTTGGGAGTGTAAGATTTAGGAGTAGGACCCTCTACAATCTGAATGTGCAACCCCTTATGAGGAAATCGATGGGGAATACTCACAGGTGGTTTTATTTACTGAGCTTGTGTGCATCATCACCAGTCTCAAGGGTCAAATCAACCTCTTCTCGACTCTTAAGATCAATGGGTAATGGTTTAGGAGTAAGCAAAGGTGCATAATATTCCTTCCCACTATGTGTCACAATAGAGACTGCTTGGACTTGTTCTTTTTTAGACCCAATTTGATGATTAGGGTTACCTATGGGTTGACTATGTAACTGGCCAACCTCCCTCCTACTGATGGCATCAGTTAGTTGACCAAGTTGTGTTTCCAATTTATTAATGGACTGAGAATGGGAATGCAACAATTGAGTGTTTTGCTCTAGCCCACTAAGTGCCTTTAGTACCTTATCCTCAAATGATGAATTATGTGAGGGTTGCGGAGATGATGGCTGCTCATTCCTGTAGGCATTTTGTTGCATATTAAATGGAGGTGGCCTATAAGGTATTTGATTAGAGGGATTGGGCATTGAGTTTTGCCATGAAAAATTGGGGAGGTTTTGCCATCCTGAGTTGTAGGTATTGGAATATGGATCATTGCCCACTTTAGAGACTCCTTGGGCCACATGTGCATGCTCCTTAACAAACTCAGGGTATTGTGTAGCCAAATAGCAATCACTGAGATGATGGGATATGCTAGAACATAAAGCACATGCTTCAATCTGATTAGGTGGAAAGGAATTTGTAGGAAGTGGAGATGGGGTTTGTTGTCCTAATGACAAGAGATAATCCAATTTCTTAGATAGCAAGTCAACCTTAGCACTCATCTCAATGGTAGGATTGACCTCATAGAGACCGCTCCTCTTTGCTTGTTCGATGGATAGAATTTCAGTTCTAACTACTAAGGCATGATGTTGGGAGTTTTCACTAAGGGTCTCAAAAAGTTCCCATGGTTCATTCTCATTTTTGTACATGAAAGTCCCACCACAAGAAGAATCAACCATTTGCGTATGTCGGTCTCTAAGGCCATCATAAAAGCATTGAACCAATTGCCATTTAGGAATAGCATGGTGGGGGCACTTTCTAAGTAATTCTTTTAGTCTTTCCCATGCCTCATGAAATTGTTTTCCTTGTTGGGAGAAACTCATTATCGCTATCCCAATGCTATTGGTATGGAAAATGGGGAAGAACTTTTTAAGGAACTCCTGTTGTATTTCGGCCAAAGTGGAAATTTTAACAGTGTCCGAAAATGAAGCTAATGCATAGCTTCATCTTTAAGTTGGGAAAAGAAGTAACCTTAAAGCATCAATTGAGAGGTTTTGAATTTTAACCATGGAGGACACCTCTAAAAACTCATCTAAGTGCTTATAAGGCTCTTCACTGGCAAGTCCATAAAAAGATGGTAGCATTTGAATCACACTAGATTTGATCTCATATTGAGCCGCCTCTATGTCAGGCAACTTAATACAAGAAACTGGAGTATATGTCGTAGGAATGAAATGCTCACTCAAGGGCCTCATTGGAGGCTCATAGTTTGCCATGGTTCTTTGCCTTCTAAGGTTGGCCAAGGTCCCTTCTAACTCTAAGTCAAGTGGGGTCAACTCAGGGTTTAGGGATCGACGACCATGCATACCTATAGAAAAAAGCTAAATAAGTAAAATTAAAAGAAAATAACCATAACAAAAGAGAGAGTTTAGGATGTACCTAAAGCGTAATCCACATGATCTTTCAAACAAAAATTACCCATGTGGATTCGAGGGATGGGGTTTTTTAAAAAGTTAACCTAAACAATCCAGTCTAATGCAAATATTACAATTAAAATGTCCTAAACACAATTATATCTAAGAAATAAAAGATAACACCTAAACTAATTATCTAATCGCTACTCTTGCAGTTACCTACAAAACAAAAGAAAAAAAGAGATTAGTTAAATAAGCAAAGAAAAAATAAAAAATAAAAAACACTAAAATTACTCTAAAAATTATGCTTAATTGACAAAAATCAATCTTGGCAACCGTGCTTTGGTTCCCCGGCAACGGCGCCAAAATTTGATCGTGTCGCTAACCAATCAAAAATAAAATCCTATACTAATCTAGCTAGCAGAAAGTATGGAGTCGAACTATGGGGAACTAAAAGGCTAAGTTACTAAGATTGAATTCAACAAAACAAATTTTATTAATTAATGCAAAAATTTTAACTATGAATACGTGAAGATATTTGGGATTTTGAATCCCCAATGATTTTCCTTAACCGATATAACTCTACACTTCAAAGCAAATTAAGGATGGTCTTCCTAGGTATGCCCTATCTTCGCAAGACTATGGTCCTTCGCCGAAGCTTGGCACGCTTAGTTTGCTGAGCTATAGAACATCTTTGGCCAAACTCAAACACAATCAACTAGAAGATATAAAACAATCAAATTAATGAAATATGCATGGTTCATCTACATCCTAAAGAAAAGGAACTAGCTACTCATTATCACAAAGTTCATAAGACAAATAAAGATGAAGCGTAGATAGATAGATAGATAGATAGATAGAGAGAGAGAGAGAGAGAGAGAGAGAGAGAGAGAGAGAGAGAGAGAGAGAGAGAGAGAGAGATGAGAGCCAAGATCTGTGTTCTCCGTCTTCCCTGTTCTCTGTGGCTGGCTTCTCTTTTATGTCTCTCGCACACAATGAATTCCCTCTCTTTACCCGTTGATTCTACCTTTATTCGTTCGGATTTTGGAAAAACTCAAAACTAGAAAGTTGTAGAAATTTCGATGTCGTTCCATAGCATCTTGAATCACCGCAATCAGAGCTCATACGAGAGAGATATGCCCAAAATACTGAAGGTAGGTCTGTTTACCCAATTTTAAGATTTATTACCAATTTTGTTCCTTAGACCTCCACCTGTTTCCAATTTGACTAAGATCTCACTTTTCATGATTTCTTGGGCAGCAAGATTGAATGCCATGATTTAAAATCCACCAATATCTAATATATTTGTCAACTTTACTCCATATTATCTCTAATAACCAAAATCACATTTTTCCTGAAAAATACACAAAAATAATCAATTAGCTCTCTTTTAATTAACCAAGTATGGGAAATTAAATCAAATAAATAATGATAAATGCATGCTTATCACACACACCCACACTCTTGTATCTATATATATGTAAGTTGTATCACAGTAAAACTCAAGAAATCAAACCACATTCCCGTGGACGTAGCTTGCAGAGATCAACTGATCCATGTAAGTACTACAGTAAAAATCAATGAAGCAAATCACATTCCCGTGAACGTAGCTTGCAGAGATCAATTGAAACATGTGAGGACTCTCTCTCTCTCTCTCTCTCTCTCTCTCTCTCTCTCTCTCTCTCTCTCTCTCTCTCTCTCTCTCTCTCTCTCTAATGCCAATTCATGGCATCTAACAATTTTAAATAGAGAAGAATACAAAGTTTTCAAATGTAGGAAACAAAAAAAAAAAGAGAGAAAAAAAAAAAAAAAAAATCTATTTTTTCTCTCCTTAACACCCCCCCACCCACCCCCCCCCCAATAACCCCAAAACCAAAAACAGAACACCACAAAAAAAAAATTATAAAAAAATTTTTTAAAAAAAAGTTTTTTAAAAAAAAACCAATAATTGATTTTCCCCCCCAATTTTTTGTTTTATTTTTGATGTTTTTTTTTCCCCCCCCCCCCAGACAAAATGCGATCCACCTTTGCATGTGTAGTTTTTTCGCCGAAGACAAGATTCAAGGAAGATTCAAGGCAATATGAGTGGCTGCTTGATTATCACAAAACAATTTCATAGGTGCATTGGAACCTTCAAAACCTAATTCATGCAGCAGTGGTCAAAGACATACTGGTCACTAGTAGTTGATGCCATTGCATGATATTTGTTAGGGGTAATCTGGGTATATCACTTGTTTAGTTGGTTTGCTACTGAACCGGTTGGTTCACTTACATGTATATGGGCATGTGGGCTGGTTCGTTTCATTGTATGCAAAACAAGAGATTTGAGTTTTGCGTTTTTGGGGTTTCTGAGTTATTTCTCTGTTCGTTCATGGCTGCTTCAGTTTCTCTTCTTCCTGCTTCGGTGCTTTGTTCTTGAAATCTTGAAGGAGATATCATAGGGCTTTTGATCGGCACGATGAGAGGGAGACTTGATGGTGATTTGAGCCCATTTGGTTGCCATATACGGTGACTTTTGTATCTCTCTTGTTTCCCCTAAATTCTGTAATTTCTACAATTATAGTTGATCGGACTCTATCCAGAGTCCCAGAGATGTAGGTTCGAAAGAACCGAACTCCGTCATCAATCGTGTCTCATTTGTGTTTCAATTTCTTGAAAATCTCTAACAACTGAATAGCTTAGGGTTGTGTTTTCTTGTTTCAATTTGGTAAATCATATATGTTAATCACCATTTTCGATCATGACTTAGAACTTGGAATATCAAATTGGCATCAGAGCCTTGTGTGGTGTTAGGTGATTCGATGAAATTGACTTAGGGATTGTGTAGGACTGTACATCTAAGTCAATTGCTAGATCTCATATGGTAAATAGGTTAACTATTGTTTCAATTCTAGTCATATGCTTGCTTCTGCTGTCTCTGTAATCTTGTATTAGTTTTTCTTATGTTTCTATAACCTAGTATTAGGTATTTGAAATGTTTGTAACCTGATATTAGGCATTCGGTTATTTTTTATGACTTGTTTTTGATTCGGTAGTGGGTACAACCTATATATCAGATTAATTCTGACTAATTAAATTGTTTACTTGATCACTGGTTACAATTTTGCTATAATTTTATACAAGACTACATTATTGGTTCTTCATTTGCTAACCTAGGCACTTTATTTGGTTTGTATTGGCCGATTGAGTTAACAAATGTCTGGTTTAATGCTGTTGACAAATGTATATAAGTAGCTAATAAATTGTGATTGATTTAATTTCAGTTTATTATATTTTTTCAGAACTGAATATCAGTATTGTGAATTGATTTTCTTGTATATACTAATTGGTGTATTTTATAGGCTCCAAAGTGGAGTTAAGCAAGAAATATAGTCTACCAGGGGAGGGTTCACCTCCCAGTGTGGTCACCACTGGCTCTAGTAGAGCTGTAGGTCTAGGGGAGAATCCTAGGTACCTAAGTTTGGATACTCTTATGGGGGGTTCCAGGGTAGACATAGAGAAGTTTGATGGGGCTGGGGACTTTGGGATATGGAAAAGAAAAGTCAGGGCTCTCATGGCACAGCAGAAACTCCTTAGGTCTATATATGATCCTGATGCTTTCTTTGAAAGCATTGACCTTGTGTTGAAGACTGAAGTGATGGAGAATGCAATTGGTTGCATGCTCTGGAACATCACTGATAGTGTCATTAGGTGTCTAGATGAAGAGGATAACACCCCTATCAAAGTCTGGACTAAACTTGAAAAGATTTATCAGAAAAAGAATCTAGGTAATAGGATCTATCTAAAAGAAAGATTGTATGGGTTTAAAATGGACCCTACAATCAGTCTTGATAAGAACCTAGATGTGTTTAAGAAATTGGTTCAAGACTTGGCTAGTACTGGGGAGAAGAGCAAATTTGATGACCAAGACCTGTCTATTATCCTGTTAAATTCCCTTCATAATGACTATCTTGTTGTTATGAATTCAATTAAGTATGCTTGTCAAAACATTACCCTGGAGCAATGTATTGATGCTCTAAAGAATAGGGAGTACGAGTTGTTGGCTTCTGGAAAGACGACAGGGAGTGGGGAAATTTTGTTTGTTAAGGGCAAGGGCTCTTACAAACAAGGAAAGCCCAAAGGAAAGGGTAAAGTGTATGACAATCACGAAAATAATAACAAGAATAATAATGGGAATAATAATAAGTCTGATTCTAGCACCAGGAGATGTTATTTCTGTAATAAAACGGGTCACATTAAAAAACATTGTTTTGCATACAAAAGAAAATTAAAAGAAAATGAGATGTCTAATAATGATATACTTTATTCTAATGGTGATCAAGCAAATGTGTTTGAGGTCCTTTGATGACCTAGGTGCTTTCTTTAGTAGCATAGATATTGTTTTGAAGACCTAGTTGTTTGGGTTTTCATTGGGTGCACACTTTGGTTTATCCTACTTTATTCCTTTGTACAAGGAGGAGTGGTCTATTTATCTTTAAGGTGTTATACTTGTGTAAGGAAGTAGTTTATTTAATAAATTTGAGACAACATGTTTTGTGCCTGGTTTTCTATTAATATTGGTTAAGATATGCCTTATTGTGTGAAAATTCTTGACCAATTATGATAGTGTTGGCATGTTAAGTATTTGTTGTTGTTTTGTACTCTCATGGATGCTCTTATTTGCATTGGTATACATGTCTGACTGAGTTTTGAAATGTTAGAGTGGTAATAGGTGGTGTTGACATGTGTGAGACTGTTTAGCATAGTTGGTTGCACACATGATTATATCTATTTCACTTGGTATAGCATTAGGTGTATCCCTGGTGTTTGGAGAGTTTGGTCTCCATGTTTAGCCTTGTTAGTGTTGGTTTTGATACAGGTGTTGTCAAGTGTTTGGTCTTCAGTTGGAGAGGTTTGTTCTCCATGTTCAACATTAGTGCTGCTCTTGACACAGGAGTTGTCAAGAGGGTGTGTACTCACATGTTGTTGGGGTTCAAATGAGATTCAGGGGATATGGTCTGTCAGCTTGTATGGTTTGAGTGGGAGTAGTTATTTTTAAATTTATGGAGTTGTCTGTAAGATGGCTTGCACCAGTTTTGTTTGCTTGATTATATCATGTTATCAGTTGGATTTTTTTTTTTTTATGGCCATTGTGCTTTGTGATTAGACATCTTCACATTTAGTTGTAGTCTTATTCATTATTTTCTTTTGTGAATTTGATCTTGTATGATCACAGTTGTTGAGTCTTATTGAGTTTACTTCCTTTCTTATCTCTGGTTGGTATCTACTCTAGGTGACCTGAGTATGTCTGGTTGTTGACTTGTGCCCGTCCTTGGTGAGTGGGTGGATAGGTCCTGGTTGAGTATTGGTATTAGACCAGTGATGGATTAGGAGTGGGATTGCCTTTTGGGTTTGTCTAGATTATTTTCATCATGTTGTTGAATGTAAGACTATAAGAGTGTTTGCGATTCTGAGTTACTCCATTCATTATTTTAATGGGTAATTGGATACTTGTTGTCTTTCTTTACACTTGTCTAGAAGAAAGAACTATTTTGCAACTTCTTTAGGCATTTTAACAACTGAATTGAAAATATGACTTGTTAATGAATCTTGTTGTGGTTTCATTTGAATACCCTTGGCATTGATAAATTAAGACTTGATGTTTGAGTTTTTTGCATTGTATTTTTGCATTTAGGTTAACAGTTGCCTCTAGTTTCTCATTTCATTTTCTATATCCTATAACTGCCTTTATGTAGTTTACATATTGATTGCATGATTGTATTCCTTGGGAAAGGTTTTAAAATCAGATTTTTTTTTTTTTTAAATGGAAGTACTTGGATCTGTTAGGAATTTTTCCTACGTTTTGGGATTTACCTGGTTGAGGGGGAGAGATTTATGCTTACTTGTTTGAGTTTTATTCTTTGATAAGGATCATTAGAATTTTAACCTGTTGAAATTTATTCAGTTAAAATTTCTTTAGCTGTCATGTGTTAAACATTCTTTGATCATTGTCATGTTTTATATTTGAATTGTTCAAATCTCTCTTCTCTAGTTGTTAAGTTCTCTTATGTATCATGTGATATGTTTTAGACTTGACTTGGCTTATATCGTAAGCATTTGTGTAGATTCATGGGCTGTTATGGCATTATCAATTTTAGCTAAATCCATGTTGTTCATTTGTTGATGTTCATGAGGTTCTGTTAATCTAGGTTGGCTTTGGGTATCACCATGTATTTCTTTGAAATTATACTTGTCTCTTGTTTAAAGTCTTGTTTAAATCATATATATGCTTTGGTTGGCATGAGTAAGTCTATGTGGTGGGTTACTACCTCTTGTGGAGATTGTATACCTTGTTTTCATTTATCAATGGTGTGGTGATGTCCATGTATGTCCTGTGTATGTTTTATCAGGTTTGCATATGTTGCAGTTTTAGGGGAGATGCTGCCCAATTTTTTATGACTCTTGTTCTATTTATCTTCTTTTGTGAGATATATGCCTGGTGTGTGCATGTGTACTCTCCATGTTTATGTGGTTGAGTTGTGAATCATGAGTTGTTGTTTATGGGTTTCTCTACCTGGTGCATTTGTTGCATGGTGTATCTGCATTGAGTCCTTTAGTGTTGCATGGTTAGTGCATGTCTAGGTATTTTGCATATTTTTTGTTTGCTTTGTATTGTGGTCTCTTTTCTTTTATTTGTGTAGGTACACTTGGACGATGACGGTTGAAGCCTGGTCTACTATGATGTTGTTTTGATTTATAGATTAAGGGGGAGACTAATTAGGGGTAATCTAGGTATATCACTTGTTTAATTGATTTACTACTGAACCGGTTGGTTCACTTACATGTATATGGGCATGTGGGCTGGTTCGTTTCATTGTATGCAAAACAAGAGATTTGAGTTCTGCGTTTTTGGGGTTTCTGAGTTCTATCTCTCTGTTCGTTCATGGCTGCTCTTTGTCTCGTTTTCTTCTTCCGATGCTTCAATGGTGTTCTTGAAGGATCTTGAAGGAGATATCATAGGGCTTTTGATCAGCACGGTGAGAGGGAGACTCGATGGTGATTTGAACCCATTTGGTTGCCATATACGGTGACTTATGTATCTCTCTTGTTTCCCCTAAATTCTGTAATTTCTACAATTATAGTTGATCGGACTCTATCCAGAGTCCCGGAGATGTAGGTTCGAAAGAACCGAACTTCGTCATCAATCGTGTCTCATCTGTGTTTCAATTTCTTGAAAATCTCTAACAACCGAATAGCTTAGGGTTGCGTTTTCTTGTTTCAATTTGGTAAATCATATATGTTAATCACCATTTTCGATCATGACTTAGAACTTGGAATATCAATATTCTACTCCAATACTTGATCTTCCCACAATGCTCTATTTCTTCCGTTTCCATATGACAAGATTTTCCCCTAAAAACTATAAAACCAAAGCTCTTCTATCTATTGGACTTCTACCCGAACCCAAGTCAGTGTAGCCAATAACTTCAGTATGATCACCCTTCTTAATCAAAATGCTAAGCCCAAGACAAATCTTCAAATAACTTAGTATTCGGTCTATAAGAATCATATGACCTTCAATAAGAGAATGCATAAATGACTTACATAACCCACAACAACTAATGTTAGGCTTGGTAGTAATGAAATAGATCAACCGGCTAGTCTCTAAAAGCGTCCAGCATTCTGGAAATGAAAAATATTTTCAACGATTTTTCTACTAAAGTCCATAGATACTTGGGTTGGAAAGGCTCCCAACTTCCTTATTCTTTTGCATCCAATGCATATTAATTATATCTTAAGAGATCGATGAATAAAAGTTTACTATTTACTAGAATAGGTGATTAATCAATTCCAAGGAAGTATTATAAATGGCCAAGTTCCTAAATGTCAAATGTCAGTTCAGAATTTGTATCTAATGAGGTTGTCAGCAGGTATGACAATATCATGATTATTGACAAGAGCAATTGCAGTACCTTCGGCCTCCAGGTGTGAATGCTTTATATTTTTCATGTCATGTTTGGTTGTCTTTTTCTATATGCTGTTGGGAATTTATTTTTTATTTTTTATTTTTTATTATTATTATTTTTTTATCGTTTTAACATTACTTGGACAGGGAAGGAATACTTGCAGGAAACATTTTATGGTGGTGTCAATAGGGGAGAGCACTTGCTTTGGGTGCTGCCTGGAGCAATAGGTGCCTTCTCATGTGGCATTACTATGGCGGGTTGAAATAGCATAAATATGAAAGCAACATTGGTGATCCTAAGTGGGTACATTGAAATGTTCTCTTTGACATGGGACATTAGGTATTTAGGGTTCATGGGAACAAATTAAACCCAGATGTGTTGGATTTGTCCAAGAGAATGAGTACCTCTTTGAATGTGACAGAGGCCCCTCCCCCTCAATAAGTTTTTTGGGTTTCTCCTTCTAGTAGATGGATAAAGCTTAATATTATGGATGCTTGCTAGGGAATCCTAGACATGCTGATGCAAGCGGTGTGTTTTGAGATGAAATGCCAATGTAATGGGAGCCTTCCACGTCTATTTAGTGTGAGTTCAAATTTTCAAGCTGAAATGGAAGTCTTTATATCAGTGATGGAACGAGTGAAGTGACTACATATCAAGAAGATATGGTTTCAGTGTTTCCATAACTACTATAGTTTTGCTTCAGAAAAAAGCCTTTCCATAGTGGATCCTGCAGTGTTGGAAATGTCTTAGTGCAACTTCTATTCTCTATTTGGAAAATCTCTCATTAAAGGGAGACAAGCCCAATTGTAGATTATTTAGCAAAATTGGCAATGAAGCAGAAAAGTTCAGGTATGGAAGTCACCTGGCCAGCAGCACTAGTGACGGATGATCTTGCTTGGGATGCCTTTGGTCGACCCAATATATCGCTTCTGAGGTCTGATTAGAGTAGGATATTCTCTTTGTATATCCTCAGCACTGTGTTTTGCTATTTTAGGGAACTAGTGAGATGGTGTATTGGGGCCAACTTCTATTGCGGGTTGAGTGATCGTGGTTTCCTTTCATGGTGTATATCGTGTAACTTTTTCGTTTATTTAATACACATGACTTTTTAACAAAAAAATTGTAGTACCTTGTGCATTTCTTTTAACAACTAATGAAGAGTCATAATCATATTTTATAAACCCAGTATCCATAAGAGCAGAACTCAGCTTGTCATACCATGGATGTGAAGATTCTTGAGCCCATTTCAGGGTTTGTTTATTTTTCATGTCATTCTGGTCTTGTTTTTTAAGTCATAATCAGGAGGGATGTCCGTTTATATGTCCTCTTCCAAATCACCATTCAGAAATGCATTTTTAATGCCCATTTGAATTAGAGGTCATCCATAATTAATGATAATTGATAGCAGGGCTTTAACAGTTTCTGTCTTAACAACTGGTGCAAATGTTTCTTTGTAATCCTTACTATAAGCCTGAGCGTATCCTCAGGCAACCAATCTCGCTTTATGGGATTCGATATATCCATCATTCTTGTACTTGATTTTGTAGACCCATAGACATCCAACATATTTTTCTCCATGAATGCTTCAAGTTGTTCATTGATGGCTTTCACATAGGGGAGTAGCTTCAAGAAAATTGGTGTGCTCTTGTGAGTTTCAATAATTGAGAGAAACATGTGACATCTTATCATAGCATATATGTGCATGGATGGGAAATTTAATCGAGTTATGTGTTGTGAAATCCTTGAGTGTAGATTAAGATTGTAAAGACCTTAGTTGAACCTGCAAATAGGCACACTATAAGCCACCACTTTTGAAATGGTATCCGCTTAATTTTCAGCCTAATCCTTAAGTTCATTGACATTGACTTGATCCTCATTGACATTGTCACTTTCATCTGTTGGTTGGTCCAACATGATTGGCAAGGGGCCAACTACAACTTCAAGGCCACTATAGTTGAATTCATCATTATAGGACTCCCCTAAAGTTGATCTCTACTGGGAAAAAACATGTGAATTTCATCAAATACAACACCATGGAAGATATAGAACTTGTTGGTAGAAGAGATCATGGAGTAGACCTTCCTCCCTAGATGACTGGACCATATCAATTCTTACATCTTCTATAATTTATTTATTGCTTGCTGGTGAGTTTCGAGCAAGATTTGATCTAGACAATCTATTTTAATCAAAGATCAATTAGAGGTGATGGAGGCCATTGGTGTCCATGAAGATCTAGTGGTTACTTTACTTAGGAAATCTGATAAGACTGCATAATACAGTATTTTTATTTCTCAATTAGCAGGTCCTACGCTGAATTTCTTTTCAATCATACTTAGAAAGTTTATATTTTGATTCAGGAAGGAATTAGAGGTACTTGGAGCCAGTTTGGCAACTTAATTCACAACTTTTGGCAGTTTTGACCAATCTTTTTATTTTGCGCATAACTTCTCCCCCAAAGCTCTGATTTAGGTGATCTAAGCTGATATGGAAAGCTAAAAATGCAATCTACGATTTCATCTCTAATCAGAGTGCAAGATGATCAAATAATTGATTGACGAGATCATGATCTGTGTTGTCATGTAAAATAACAAATTTTGGCAGTTGCCATTTATTTTCAAGTATTGGAAGGAAAGAAGAATCATCTGCTGACACAAGTCCATATAATTTTTGAGTATTTTGGTAGATGAATTATCAAACTGATGCATTGCCATTTGTTTCCTCTTCAGGAAGATACTTAGATACTTTTATGATTTTAATTTCTAGAAATAGAGAGGTTAACCTCATGCTATAAAAGAGAGGAAGAGAACAAGGAGATGCACCAAAAAAATTCACCAAAAACCTTTTTCTTCTCTATTTAGACATTTTCTTTTATCATGCATGGCTAGACTTTCTTTTCTAGATGAATTATCAACTGATGCATTGCCTTTTTTTTTTTTTTTGAGTTGACTATGTTATTTTAAATTAATTGATTTGATTTGTGTATGTTTGGGTTAGTTTAGGCTTCCTAATCATTCACATATAAGTCTTTTGCCAGAATTGAGACTTCAATCCATAATTGTTGTCAATCTTGATTCATATGTGGAAATTAGTGGCTGTTAAACACTAAGGACAATATAACTTAAGTCAAACAAATTGAGCTTGGGAATTTGTTGGTTAGAATAACCTATATTTCTATTGCTTAATGCATTATACATTAAATCTAGAGAGCTTGTTCAAAGTTGTCTAGTGGTTAGGCCTAATCAAAGAGCTTATTTTGATTATATAAGCTATAAAAAATTGGGGTAATAGAGCTTATTGTTACCTATGGTTAATAATTTCATATAAGAGTAGGAATCCCATTTAATTTTTCTATTTGAGAGAAGGTGGAAACTGAACCAAGAACTGGAATTCTAAAATCTGATTGTTTCTTCATTTAATTTAATTCTGATTTATTTCAATTATTTCGCTAGTCTTTTAACAAACCCCCCCCCCCCTTGTTTGCAACACATTTAACTTGGATTAATCAACCATTTCTATGGATTCGACCCTTAATTGCCATTGCTACAAAATTTGTTAGTAATTAGGGTAAGGTCATTATTTTTGGTGCATTCGACTTACATCAAATCTTGGTGCCATTGCTGAGGAGTGTTGCTGATTAATTGGAGTTTTTGTGATTTTTATTTATTTGTCTTTCCATCTGTGTATGCCTGTGACTTGTTCTTCAAACCAAGATTTATTGAAGATTGACGGAGAAATTGAAAGAACTTTACATAGGTAAGAAAGAAATAGGGAATTTTTTTGCCCTCTTGTCTTGAAGAATCTTCTAGCAATCAAGGAAGCAAGAAAGGAGTCATGGCCAATAACAGAACTTTGAAGGAGTTGGCAGCTCCAGATTTCAACCTACAACCTCTTTGCATTACCTTTCTTGCCCTACATGAAAATGCCACTTTTGACTTTAAATCTGGAATAATTCATCTCTTGCCTTCTTTTTATGGCCTTGCAGGTGAGGATCCTCATAAATATCTTTAGGAGTTCCACGTTGTGTGCTCAAGCGTGAAACCTCCAGGTGCAACAAAAGAACAAATCAAATTAAGGGCATTTCCATTTTCCTATGAAGGATGTAGCCAAAGATTGGCTATACTACTTACCTTCAGGAACTATCACTACATGGAATGAGATGATAATATTATTATTTGTTGTATAGTCTTAGTCCCACATCTAGTAGAAGTGGGAGTTTGTTGAGTGTTTTAGTCTCAGTTCGAGTGGGAGTTTGTTGAGAGTTTTATTCCCAGTTCAAGTAGATGTGGGAGAAGGTAGGACGGGGAGAGGCTATAAAAGGATGCCTCCCCCTCCACATGTAATTCATCCCAAAATCTTTCTTCTTGTATACTTCTTTATTTATAGTGGATTTTCTCTCTTGTCCGTGGTTTTTTCCCTTTAAGGGTTTTCCATGTAAATTCTTGTATTCTTCTTTTCTCTTATTTGCTGATTGCTCTATTCGGTGGGTTTTTCATAACCCGATAATGGTATCAAAGCAATGTTTTGTTTTCATCCTACGGAGATGCTGTAGAAATTTTTTTGAAGTCGCTATTCAAGTGTTTGTTTTCTTTTCGGGTATCCTGGAAAGGTATATTAGGTGATTAAGTACATGTCTAGGAAAAATTTGTCTAAGGAGTTTGGTATTTAAGCGGATCGGTTGTGTCCCTCCAGTCTTTCCTGAAAATTTTTATGGTGTACTTTGGTTCAACAATATACCAGTTGGATGTAACCTGAGGAGATACTTTTCACGTGAAATAGTGGGAGTTATTCTGTAGTCAATAACAGTTCGTGATAGAAACAATGGCAGCAAAGATCGACATCGGCAAGTTTGACGGCACAAAATTCTCATTATGGAAGATGAAGATTAAGGCATTATTGATAAAGGATAACTGCTTGGAAGCCATCAATAATCGGCCGGCGGAGATCACAGATAACGAAAAGTGGAATAGAATAGATGCAATGGCCCTTTCCAATTTGCATCTGGCATTATCTGATGATATTTTAGCGGGCATAGAAGAGAAGAAAACTGCTAAGGAGGTTTGGGATCATCTCATCAAATTGTATGAAGCCAAGTCACTTCACAACAAAATTTTCTTGAAGAGAAAGTTGTATACCTCACGGATGTCAGAATCTACATAAGCACTCTGACTGTCACAATAGAGAATCTTCTTGTGTTTGTGCCCAAGTTCTTCCATGAATCTTCTTATCCAGATTGCTTCTTTACAAGCTTGTGTAGTTGTCATATACTCAGCTTCTGTTGTAGATAGTGCTACAACTGTCTGTAGTTTGGATACCCAGCTCCCAGCTCCTCCTGCAATTGTAAACACATAGCCAGTAGTGGATCTCATTTTATCAAAATCACTTGCAAAATCAGAATCAACATTCCTCTGATAGTAAATTCAGATCCTCCATAACATAGAGCAGCATCCGAGGTTCCTTTAACATATCTTAGGATCCTCTTCACAGTAATCCAATGCTCTCGTCGTGGATTCGCCATGTGACAACTAACCACTCCCACTACATGTGCAATGTCTGGTGTTGTACATATCATAGCGAACATTAAACTCCCCACTGCTGATGCATGTGGTACTCAAGACATCTCCTTCCTCTTTGCTTCATTGCTAAGACACATACTTAATGATAACTTGAAATTAACAGGAAGTGGGGTAGAAACTAGCTTACAGTCTTGCATATTGAAGCGGTGCAAGATTTTCTTTCAGTAACTCTTTCTGAGATAGCCAAATCTTTCTGTTATTTCTGTCTCGGTGAATTTGCATTATCTCTAGAATCTTGTTTGTGGGTCCCAAATCCTTCATTTCTAATTCCCTATCCAACTAAGCATTTAATTCTTCGATATAATTTTTGTTGGGGCCTGATACCAACATATCATCAACATACAACAACAAAATAATGAAGTCATCACCACCAAACCTCTTGTAATACGCACAAGGGTCTGAAGCAAGTCTGTTGTATCCAAGGCTCAATATGAAGGAATCAAATCTCTTATACCAACATCTTGGCGCTTGTTTTAAGCCGTATAAAGATTTGTTCAACCTGCAAACCAAGCTCTTCTTTTCTGGGTCTTCAAAACCTTATGGTTAGAGCATATAGAGTTCTTCTTCAAGATCTCCATGAAAAAATGTAGTTTTTACATCCAACTGCTCAAGATGTAGATCAAATGTAGCACAGAATGCCAGAACCAGCCGGACAGTAGTAAGTCGAACCACTGGAGAAAAGATTTCTATAAAATCGACACCTTCTTTCTAAGCATATCCTTTGATCACCAATTTTGCACGATACCACTCTACTTGATCATCACTGTTTCGTTTGGTCTTGTAAACCCATTTGTTTCCAAGGGGCTTCCTTTTGTGCGGTAAAGGTACAAGGGATATGCTGATGGAGTCAAGGGGTATCGACTGTGGGATCCCACTGCCCACAAGGTCGTCATCAGCAGAGACGTCATTTTGCAGAAGATAAGCTGTAGAAGGAAGATGTGTGGAGCATTTCAATAGAAATTTTGGAGAGTACAACAGTTCAGGAGGAAGAGAAGTCCAATCCAGAAAATTCTTCTGGAAGAAGATCAGAAAATGAGGAACAAGTACTAGTTGAGTCTACAATAGTAGAAGTTCGATGGTCAACTCGTGAAAGACATACACCAATATGGCAATCTGATTATATTAGGAGAGCAATGTTGCATACTGTCTTCTAATAGAAGATGGGGAGCCATCAACATTCAAAGAAGCGATTGATAGCTCAGAAGCGTCAATTTGGATGGCAGCTATGCAAAAAGAACTAGAAGCACTTCATAAGAATAAGACGTGGGAGCTTGTACTTTTACCGCACGGAAGGAAGCCCATTGGTAACAAATGGGTTTACAAGATCAAACGAAACAGTGATGATCAAGTAGAGCGGTATCGTGCAAGCTTGGTGATCAAAGTATATGCTCAGAAAGAAGGTGTCGATTTTACATAAATCTTTTCTCTAGTGGTTCGACTTACTACTGTCCGGAGTGCTACGTTTGATCTACATCTTGAGCAGTTAGATGTAAAACTGCATTTCTTCATGGAGATCTTGAAGAAGAAATCTATATGCTCCAACCAGAAGGTTTTGAAAAACCAAAAAATAAGAACTTGGTTTGCAGGTTGAACAAATCTCTTTATGGCTTAAAACTGGCGCCAAGATGTTGGTATAAGAGATTTGATTCCTTCATATTGAGCCTTGGATACAACAGACTTGCTTCAGACCCTTGTGCGTATTACAAGAGGTTTGGTGGTGATGACTTCATTATTTTTCTGTTGTATGTTGATGATATGTTGGTATCAGGCCCCAACAAAAATCATATCATATAATTAAAGGCTTAGTTGGCTAGGGAATCTGAAATGAAGGATTTGGGACCTGCAAACAAGATTCTAGGGATGCAAATTCACCGAGATGGAAATAATAAGAAGATTTGGCTATCTCAGAAGAGTTACTTAAAAAAAATCTTGCGCCGCTTCAACTGTAAGCCAGTTTCTACCCCGCTTCCTGTTAATTTCAAGTTATCCTCAAGTATGTGTCTTAGCAATGAAGTAGAGAGGAAGGAGATGTCTCGAGTACCGTATGCATCAGCAGTGGGGAGTCTAATGTTCGCTATGATATATACAAGACCAGACATTGCACATGCAGTGGGAGTGGTTAGTAGTCACATGGGGAATCTAGGATGAGAGCATTGGATTACTGTGAAGAAGATCCTAAGATATGTTAAAGGAACCTTAGATGTTGCTCTATGTTATGGAGGATTTGAATTTATTGTCAGAAGATATGTTGATTCTGATTTTGCAGGTGATTTTGATAAAATGAGATCCATTACTGCCTGTGTGTTTACAATTGCAGGAGGAGTTGTGAGCTGGGTATCTAAACTATAGACAGTTGTAGCACTATCTACAACAGATGCTGAGTATATGGCAGCTACACAAGCTTGTAAAGAAGCAATTTGGATAAGAAGATTAATGGAAGAACTTGGGCACAAACATGAGAAGATTCTCTTGTATTGTGACAGTTAGAGTGCCTTGTACATTGCAAGGAATCCAACTTTTCATTCCAGGACAAAACACATAGAAGTACATTATTATTTTGTTCGTGAAGTGGTGGAAGATGGAAGGGTGGATATATAGAAAATCCACACGAAAAAGAACCTAGCAGATGCATTGACAAAGGCAATCAACACTGACAAGTTCATTTGGTGCAGATCCTTGTATGGCTTGATAGAGACGTAGACAGCATGGTTGTGGCAAGATAGAGAATAGTGTGGAGATTAATTGGTTCTCAACCTAATCTCCAAGTGGGAGATTGTTGTATAGTCTTAGTCCCACATCTAGTAGAAGTGGGAGTTTATTGAGAGTTTTAGTTTCAGTTCGAGTGGGAGTTTGTTGAGAGTTTTATTCCCAAATCAAGTAGATGTGGGAGAAGGTGGGATGGGGAGAGGCTATAAAAGGATGCCTCCCCCTCCACATGTAATTCATCCCAAAATCTTCCCTCTTGTATACTTCTTTATCTATAGTGGAATTTTCTCTCTTGCCCGTGGTTTTTCCCTTTAAGGGTTTTCCACGTAAATTCTTGTGTTCTCCTTTTCTCTTATTTGTTGATTGCTCTATTCGGTGAGTTTTTCATAACCCGACATTATTGGGGAAATATTTTCCTACATCAAGAACTGCCAACATAAGAAAGGAGATTTGTGGTGTTAGCCAGTATCATGGGGAGTCCTTTTATGAGTACTGAGAACACTTTAAGAAGTTGTATGCAAGCCGTCCACATTATCAAAACTAACGGTAAACTTTTAATCCAATATTTTTATGTAGGTCTTCTATCAACAGAAGGGAATATGATTGATGCAACAAGTGGTGGTGCACTAGTTGATAAGATGCTAGAAGAAGCAAGGAATTTGATTGCCAACAAAGCACCAACTATCAATAGTTTGGCGTCAGACATGTGGTGCCAATTCACAAAATGAATGAAATAAATGTTTCATCTATTGACAGAGGTAGAGCTACTAAGGGGGGGGGGGGGGGGGGGGCCTTGATTTAATTTTTTTCCTTGATTTTCTCTTTATATGTTGAAATACACTATTTGCCGATTAACAAAAAAAAAGAATAGAAAAAAAAAAAGAAATACACTATTTGCCCCCGCAACACACTTTCCAAGAATCCCTGAACTTTCTCCTAAAATTTTGGTTCCTACTAATAGCAATTTAAATCTACTTAGAATTTCAGCCATTTATTTTATCAAATCTTATTATAATCATTGATGTTTTTTGAACCCTTAAACTTTCTCCTAAAATTTCAATTCTTACTAATATCAATTTAAATCTCCTTTAAAATTTCAGCCATTGATTTTATCAGATTTGATCATAATCATTGAACTTTTTTTGAATCCCTAACCTTTCTCCTAAAGTTTCGATTCCTACTAATAGCAATTTAAATTTTAAGTCTTATTAGTTCGTTGTTTAGAATTTCAGCCATTGATTTTATTGATCTAATCATAATCATTATCTTTTTTATTTACTTAATTTATGGAAATTGACTGTTTTCCCCATATTTAGTTAATAGACTTCAAATCTATCTGTTCTCATACAGTTTCTTCCACAATTTCTTCCCCACCTTCTTTCTTTCATGATTTTTTTAAAGCTTTAGATGGCAGTGAATCTAATCCTACAAAATTTTAACCCCTATGCTTTATTTCAATATATTTTTTATAATTTACTTATAATTGTGTTATCTATATTTTAGTTCTATTAATTTACCTAAATTTTTTATGTGGGCCCCATGTCGGAATATGATAAAATATTCAGAGGTGAGTCTTGCATGGGCCTACACAATGTGTGCTAAAAAGGCATTAGCGCTCACTCGACGGAGAGGTGATCCCCCCCCCCCCCCCCACAATGTTCAATCCTGACCCTGCTGCTGAGAATTTTTCTACACTAAATAGACCATATGATCCTTTAGCCAACACCAATAATCCAAGTTGAAGAGAGCATCTCAATGTTAGCTATGGAGGTAATAGGCAGCAAAATTTCTTTCAAAATAGGTAGCTAGGTTTCCAACAACAGTCCCAGAACAAGTAAGAATCTTCATCCAACTAAGGTATGTCTTTATAAGAGGTTGTTAAATTTCTTGCTACTAATACCATGCAATTTCAATAGGAGATCAAATCTAGGATCTGAAATTTGGAGAACAAGATGGGACAAATGGCAACTGCGATGAACTGTTTGGAGGCTTAAGTTGGAGGAAAATTACTATCTCAACCTGAGATAAATCCAAAGAATATTAGAGCAATGACATTGAGGAGTGGTAGAGGGATTGAGCTACTCATACACTCTCCTAAGATGGACATTCGTCTGGACTGAAAACTGAGAAAAAAATTAGAAGACTTGTGATTCAGTTTGGTTGGGAGTCTTTTGAAGACTCTCTTGTTGATTATTGCAGAGGTACTTTCTTTGTTGTGGAGGTATCTGTTGGGGATTGGATTAAGGCACTCAAGGGCCATCTATATAAGCCCGATTCACCCCATTTGAGACTTTGAACCTCGCCAATTGATCAACTACTCCCCAAGTACTCTGAAGCTCTCAAATCACAAGAATTCAATTGGGTTTTGCCTCTCATCCTCACTCAACTTTGAAGAACATACCAAGGTGTTAAGCAAGCTTGTAAAAAGCAAGCTTGAACTAATTGAAAGGTTTGGAGGTGCATTCATTTCCATTTGAGCATATATTCTCATTGCATCACACTCACACAAGAGGTAAAGTCTTGCCCTATTGAACATCGATTGCAAGGGTTTGACCTCTACCCATTGTATTGAAAGAGAATCACTAGTGGAAATCTCTCCTGAGGCCAAGAGAAGAGGGGACATAGGCTTGCAAAGTTGAACCACTATAAAATACTTGTCTTGTGGATTAATTGCATTACTTTACTATCATTGAAATATACAATTTATCTTGTATTTGCAATTAAACCGAAAAATTAGGCAAGTCCACTAGTTGCAATCTATTCACCCTCCTTTAGGGTTGCTTTTAACATGATTGATTTATTAGTGCAGGAATTTTTTGAGTTACGTTGCAAGGGATGAATTAGAAGTTGCTTTAACTAAGCATCTTGAGTTGATTATATAAAATTTAATTTAGTAACTCGAAAGGACGTACCTACTCAGTGTTCAAACAGGTTGGCAGGCTGTATTGATTATATAAAATTTAATTTAGTAACTCGAAAGGATCATTTTACTCTTCCCTTTATTGATCAAATGCTTGAAAAATTGGATGATCGTGCTTACTATTGTTTTCTAGATGGATTTTCAGGTTATTTTTAAACTGTTATTGCACCAGAGGATCAAGAAAAAAATAGCTTTTACATGCTCATTTGGTATGTTTGCATATCAAAGGATGCCTTTTGGTCTTTGAATGCTCCAGACACTTCTCAGATTTGCATGGTACGTATATTTTCTGAGCACATTGAAAACATCATAGAAGTCTTCATGGATGATTTTAGTGTCTTTGGTAATTCGTTTGATAGTTGCCTTGAGAATCTCACATTGGTTTTGAAAAGATACATTGACTCTAATCTTGTACTTAATTGGGAAAAATGTCATTTAATGGTTGAACAAAGTATAATTTTGAGGCATGTTGTTTCATTAAGAGGAATAGAAGTAGATAAGGCTAAGATAAATGTTATTTCAACTTTGCCTTACCCCACGAGTGTGCAAGAAATTCGATCCTTCCTTAATCATTCAGATTCTATTAAAGATTTATCAAGGATTTCTCCAAGATTGCTTTGCCCCTATGTAAACTACTGCAATGATCGAGATGTTATTTTTGAATTTGATGAGAAGTGCAAGGAGGCATTTGATCAATTAAAGGAGCTTTTGACATCTATACCAGTAATCCAACCCCCAGATTGGAACCTTCCATTCGAGATTATGTGCGATGCAAGTGACTATGCCGTGGGAGCGGTTTTGGGTCAACAGATTGGCAAAGCACCGTATGTCATTTATTAGGCCTCACGGACTTTGAATGAAGCTCAATTTAATTACTCTACAACCAAAAAAGAGCTTCTATATATCTATTGTATTTGCTTTATAAAAGTTATGATCATATTTATTTGCTAAAGAGATTGTTTTTTTTTTTTGATCATGCAGTGTTGAAGTACTTAATGGCAAAGAAAGAAGCAAAACCACAGATAATTAGGTGGATTCTCCTTCTACAAGAGTTTGACTTGGAGATAAAAAACAAAAAGGGGTTAGAAAATTTGGGTTAAAACCACCTTAGCCGTTTGGTTCATTCAGAGAATAACCTTCCTTTGCAAGAATCCTTCTCAGATGAACAATTATTTTCTGCTAAGTTGACGCCTCCATGTTACGCTAATATTGTAAATTACTTGATCACTAATGATTTACCTGCAGGTTTGTCAAAGGCAAGAAAGGAGAAGCTAAAGAGTGAAGTTAAGCACTATGTATGGGATGATCCTTACCTATGGAGGAACTGTGCTGATCAAAAGATAAGAATGTGCATTTCTAAGAATGAGTTCCTTTCTATCCTGACTTTTGTCATACTTATGCATGTGAAGAACATTTTGGCTCGAAGAGGACAACTTGCAAGGTACTAGAAAGTGGTTTTTATTAGCCTTCATTTTTCAAGAATATATATCTATTTTGCAAGTCTCTAACAAAACTGATTGGAGGGCAAGAATCCATGTAGCCGACCCCATTTAGTTGGGACAAGGCTTATTGTTGTTGTTGTTGTTGTATATATCTATTTTGCAAGTCTTACAAAAATTGCCAAAGAATACGTAATAAATCCCGTAAAGATCAGATGCCACAAAATCCTATTCTTATCTATGAAATTTTTGATGTTTGGGGCATCATTTTATGGAACCATTCCCTTCATCTTTTAGTTTTATTTATATACTACTTGCAGTTGATTATGTCTCTAAGTGGGTGGTAGCAAAAAACCACTAGAACTAATGATTCTAAGGTTGTTGCAGATTTGGTCTAATCTTATATCTTTGTCCATTTTGGAATGCCGAGGGCTATTACAAGTGATAAAGGTACTCATTTTTGTAATAGGATAGTTGATGCATTATTCCGAAAATAGCATGTGTTGCACAGGATTTCCACCTCCTGTCATCCTCAAACCAATAGCCAGGCTGAGTTGTCTAATAGGGAAGTAAAATCCATCTTAGAAAATGGTTCAACCTAATAGGAAAGATTGGAGTTTAAAATTAGATGATGCATTACGGGCATATAGAACGGCCTACAAGACACCAATTGGTATACCCCCTATAGACTAGTGTTTGGTAAGTCATGTCACCTCCCTTCTACGGAATTAGAACATAAAGCATATTGGGTGATCAAACAGTGCAACATGAATGTTCACAAAATAGGTAATCATAGAAAGTTGCAATTACAGGAGCTTGAGGGATGCAGAATGATGCCTATGAGAATGCAATGATTTATAAGGAGAGAACAAAAAAATTTCATGATAAAATGACTGCTGGGAAAAGTTCTGTTATTGGCCAAAAAGTTCTTTATCACTAGCAACTCAAGCTATTTCTTGGAAAGTTGCATTCTAGTTGGGTTGGTTATTTTGCTGCTATTAATTGTTTTTTCTCATAGATCAACTGAAATTCAAAGCTTGAAGACAGACAAGGTTTTTAAGGTGATTGGTCATCGTCTTAACACTTACTATGAGGGATTTTAAACAGAAGATATGGATGCGATGCAGCTTGAGGACCCAACTTACGACACTTAAGAGAATGTTAATGGATGATTGTTTTGATTTTTGATTTGGAGGAGAAGATGTTAGAGAATCACACACAAACCGTTTTTGTGACCTTTTGAACCCAAGAGCATATATCATTGGTTTTTTCTCTGTTTTTCTTGGATGTGTGATAACGTTGATAGTTGGATACTTCTAAACCTACTTAGTTTTGCATGCTGAGGCCACATAATCAGATTGAGTATAAAAATGACAAGGGCACCTAGGGTTCATCACTTTTTATAGTTTTCTTTTGATAGCCTATACTTGATTATTGCCTCTAGGAGCCCACTTTGAGCCTTGACCATTTTCTTTGATAAATTTCCACTATATAAACCTTATTAATCCTTTTTATTATTGTTCCTCTGTTCAACTTAAATTGAAGGATAGTTGAGTTACTAGCATGAAATATCAATTTGGTTAGGAAAAAGGGTAGCTGCCAACTTGATGTACGTTGGATCTAAAGTGCTTCTTTAAAAAAGAAAAAAGAAGAAGACTAAAATAGGAGAATTTTGTTTGAAAAGAATCAAATATTTGGGGCGAAATATCACTGTGTGACTTCATTTTCCCCCTAGTGCAAACTACTTGTGTTCTATGGTTTCCATAAAGTTTTTAGAAATTGATTATGACCGCCGTCTACACAATCCTCAAGACCAGCTCCACCACTGCCATGGCTTCTTCTGTGATTTCACCTACCAACACTGTTTCTCTCCTTCCTGTAAAGCTTGATCGAAGCAACTATCTCCTCTGGAAATCGCAATTTCTTCCTCTTCTTCATGCACATGACCTTTATGGCTATGTCGATGAAACCAATCTAGCTCCTTCTCAAACCATACCCAATCCCTCCACCACATCACCCACATCAACCTCCATTCCTAACCCTGCATATTCTCAATGGCGCAAGCAAGACCAGATGATCTTATCTTGGATCATCTCCTCCCTTTTTGAAAATGCTCTTTCTCAAATCGTTGGTCTCACCACTTCCCACGCTGCTTGGAATTCCCTTGAACGGACTTATGCCTCCCAATCTCAAGCCCACATAATGCAATTGAAATACCAATTTTGCAAATTCGCAAAGGCCACTCTTCTATTGCCGAATATGTTCAGAAGATTAAATCTATTGTTGATCATCTTGCCACCTCAATCACTTCCCATCTTGACCCTCTTCCCCTTGATGATTCCATTGGCCTTTTACTAAATCAAGAAATCTTCAATGATCAAACAAGACAACAACTTGACTTGCCTTCATCAGAAGTTAATCTATCCACCATATCAACCCCCCCCCCCACCCACTAACCAAAATCGTGGCCCCTTTCATAGCTATGGCAGAGGACGAGTTCGAGGTTACTCCAATCGTGGTCGACATGCAAAACATCTTCCACCTATCCTCCCTACCCCTATGGTTGCTCGTCAGATTTGCAACAAAACTAACGATACAGCGTGCAATGTTATTTTCGCTACGCGCCAGGTGACAATGCATCAAAGCTGAATTCTTCTCCAAAAGCTTTCTTGGCAGGACCCACAACTTCATTTGATCCTTCTTGGTACCCTGACTCAGGTGCCACTCATCATGTTACATCCAATGTAACCCACATGGATACAACAATGCCTTACCATGGTATTGATCAACTTCACATTGGTAATGGCTCAAGTTTGCATGTAAAAAATATTGGAAGTGCTTCTCTAGCAACGCCTTCCAAAATTCTTACTTTATCTAAAGTACTACATGTTCCTTCTATTACTAAAAATTTGCTCTCTGTGAGTAAATTTACACGTGATAATGATATTTATATGGAATTTCATCCAAGTTCGTGCTTTGTGAAGGATCTCAAAACGGGGACTGTTCTACTTCATTGATCAATTGAAGCTGGCCTCTATTGCTTCCATCCACCATCCGCATCTCCCTCTATTCATCTCAGCAAACATGTGACTCAAGAAGTGTGGCATGACCGATTAGGGCATCCGTCGAAAAGAACTTTGGACTCTCTCTTTCGCAGTTCTGGCCTACACCAACCTTCATCTACTTCACCAGTTTTGTGTGTCCCATGCCAGATGAGAAAATCACATAAACCTTTCAAGTTAAATAAATCAAAGGCAGTAACTCCATTCCAATCATTGCACTCCAATATTTGGGGCCCCTCTTCGTCACCATCTACGCAAGGTTATAGTTATTATATTTCTTTCTTGGATGATTACAACAGATTTACATGGATTTTTCCACTTGTACGTCGTTCTGATGCAATTTTAGTATTCAAGCAATTCTATTATTATGCAGCCAATGTCTTTAATTTCAAGATTCAAGTTTTTCAACCTGATGGTGCCAAGGAATATGAATATTTTGATCATTTTTGAAAGACAATGGTATATCTCATCAGTATTCATGCCCACACACTTCTGAACAGAATGGGAGAGCGGAACGGGAGCATAGACATATAGTAGAAATAGGCCTCGCTCTTATGGCTCGTGCTTCAGTCCCCCTTATTTTCTGGCCAGCCGCCTTTGAAACGGCCGTCTTCTTAACTAACAGAATGCCTACACCGGTACTTGGGAATAAATCTCCATTTCAGGTGTTATATCATAAAGATCTAAATCTTTTATTTCTTAGAATCTTCGGATGGGCATGTTTTCCTTGGTTACGACCTTATAACAAATGCAAGCTGCATTATCGCTCCAGGCAATGTACCTTTCTTGGATACAGCAACTCACACAAGGGGCATGTATGTTATGATCCAACTCTTAGCCGATCCTACATCTCTAGACATGTAGTTTTTGAAGAAACCAGGTTTCTGCTCTCACTCCACTCCCACCATAGTTACAGCTAATAATCTCTTTTCAAATTCAAATTCAAAATTTGAAATCTCCTATCCCGCCCGAAATTCCAATTCAAATTCAAATTTTGAATTTTCCCACCCCACCCGAACTTCGAATTCAAATTCAAATTTTAAAATCTCCCATCCCACCCGAAATTCCAATTCAAATTCAAATTTTGAATTTTCCCACCCCACCCGAACTTCGAATTCAAATTCAAAATTTGCACTCTCCTTTCCCAGACGAAATTCAAATTCAAATTTTGAAATTTCAGAAACTCTATCTCAACCTCTCCTTGCACCCAAAACCTTAGCCCATAATCCACCTAAAACCCTAGCCCATAATCCACCTAAAACCCTAGCCCATAACTCACCTGCACCATCCCAACCAACTCAACCTCAACCTTACCATGTGCAAACCCGATCCGAAACAGGTCATCCTAAACCCATCTCTAAACTGAACCTCCTAGTCACCTCTTTTGATGATAATCCTGAAATAGAACCCACCTCATATACCACTGCCAGTAAAGACCCCCAAGTGGAGGCTTGCTATGAGTGATGAATTTGATGTTCTCTTACATGTACTTGAAGTCTAGTTCCTTATCAGCCCCACATGAATTTGATTGGAAATAAATGGTTTACAGAATCAAACGAAACAGTGATGGCTCTATTTCATGTTATAAGGCTCGTTTGGTCGCCAAGGGATTTCATCAACGTGAAGGAATTGATTATTTTGACACTTTTAGTGCCATTGTCAAACCTACTGCCATACACTTGAGTCTATCACTATTAGTTGCCCAAGGATGGACTCTTCGCCAATTGGATGTTCAAAATGCATTTTTAAATGGTGAATTATCTGAAGAGGTTTACATGGTTCAACCACAGGGTTTCATTGATCAAGAGAGACCTACTTATATATCTCACCTTCAAAAATCTTTATATGGTTTAAAATAGGCCCCTAGGGCATGGTCTCATCAGCTTGGTAGTTATTTACTCACTCTGGGATTCTCACAGTCCTCATCTGATACGGCACTATATTTTCATACTTCAGCACATCAAACAATCTATCTTCTTGTATTTGTGGACAACATTGTCCTCACTGGATCTAGTTCTTCTAAGGTTAATTATGTCCTTATGGCCATTGGCAAGGAATTCGCCATCAAAGATCTTGGTGACATAAACTACTTTTAGGGGTCGAGGTCACTTGCTCATCTCACGGTTTAAATCTTTGCCAGTCAAAATATTATTCAGATCTTTTGCGAAGGACCAATATGCATGAAGCAAAATCAGTAGCAACCCCGACCTCCATCACCAAAGCAACCACTGAGGAACCTCCCCTCTATGATGATCCATCCCAATATAGAAGTACAGTAAATGCCCTTCATTATTTGACTCTCACACGCCCTGATATAGCATTTGCTGTCAATAGGGTTTGTCAATATATGCATCGCCTCTACAATTGATGATTGGGTGTAGTTAAGAGAATTCTTCGTTATCTAAAAGAGACCCCATCCCATGGAATTCTATTTCGGCCAACAACTAATCTTTCTCTCACTGCCTTTAGTGATGCGGACTGGGTCGGTTCAACTATTGATCAACGATCTACAAGTGGCTACTGTGTCTACTTGGGCCCTAACTTGATCTCTTGGAGTTTCAAGAAACAACCCATTGTGGCCCTCTCCTCTACAGAATCTGAGTACAAAGGGGTTGCTAATGCTACCGCTGAGGTTACGTCAGCTACTGCTTGAACTTGGGGTTGTCACTTCTGCACCAACTCTACACTGTGATAATATTGGAGCTACTTACCTAGCTGCTAATCCGGTCTTTCATGCACGAACCAAACACATCGAGATTGACTATCATTTTGTTCATGAACAACTCGCCACAAAAAATCTTTCAATGCGATTCGTTACCACAGGAGACCAAATCACAGACATTCTCACCAAAGGATTATCTGCTTCAAGATTCAAATTTTTAAAGTCCAAGCTCACTGTCTGTTCTCAACCAATGACCTTGCAGGGGAGTGTAAAGGATAAGTCTCTGAATTCAAATTCAAATTCAAATCCACCGTAACTAGCTCTATCCTCGATTGATCTTTTCTCCAACCGATCAAGAAGAGTTTGAGTTATAGTTAAAGTATCAACAAGTTGTAGGGTTTGATTGTAAACAAGTTGTAGTTCAAATTCAAATATTTGAATGTAATTCATATAATATTAGTATACATCTCCCACTCACTAATCTGAGTGTGGAAGAATTCTCTCTCAAATGAAATTCTAACTATGTCATTATAATTCAACTCATTTCTCTGATTTCATTTAACCCCAGTTTTCCTTTTTTCATACCCTACCTAAAGTCTCATTGCCCTATTAAAGACATTTGGATGTGTGTATTTGATTCAATACTTAGTGGTGGAGGCGTGATTTCCTTTTGTGATTGATTTGAGTGATTTTTTTACCCTTAAACAATAAAGCGTATAGAATAATCATAGTGATCGGGTATTGAATCTTGATGCATTTTGAATATGATGATTTGTTAAAACTAGTTGTTCATCCATGTTGATTGATGAGGTTTATTTGAGATTGATGAGCCTTGATTGGAAATTCAATTTGTTCTTGAAGTCATGTTAGTCACAAGTATTAGAAGAGAAGGATTTTTCACAAATAATGCTTGAGGACAAGCAATGGTTTAACTATGGGGGAATTTCATAAGGTTGTATAATACAATATTTTTATTTCCCAATTTGCAATCCTTATGCTGATTTTTTCTATCCAATCATACTTATAAAGTTTATATTTTGATTCAGGATGGAGCTTTATTTTTTTATTTTTTTTTTTTTTTTTGTTTTTTTTTTTTTTTTTTTTTTTCTCTTCCCTCTCCAAAAATTTATTTTATGTGTTTTAATGTGATATAAAAAAAAAAAAAAATCTTTTTTTTTTTTTTCTTCTGGCCCTCTCCCTGAGAGGGGGGGGGGGGGGTAATTAATTTTTTTTGTGGGGGGGCGTCGTTGTGTGGTGTGGTGGAGAGGAAAAAATTAGATGTTTTTTTTTTTTTTTAGGAAGGGGGGGGGGAGGAAAAACACCTACACCCCTCCACCCCTTTTTTTTTTTTTTTTGGTAGAAGTTTTATCGTGGCTCCTTCATTTTTTTTTTCCTTCCGGGGGGTTTTTTTTTTTTTTTTTTTTTTTTGAGGAAAAGGGGGGGGTCCCCTGGGCCAAAGAAAAGGGGGGGGGGGGGGGGGGGGGGAAAGGGGGAAATTCATCAAAAACCTTCTTCTTGTTATAAATAATATTTATTATGGATGTCCATTACCCCAAAGAGATTGTACTTCCAATTGAAGATCTCAATTACCTCGGGATGCAATATTGGTGAAGATCACAACCATCTCATTACACAATATTGGCAGTCAATATTTCCATTCTATGCACCTTCTATCTTGGGCGGCAATCTATCTTTCCATATCAAGAATTTCTTATTGTGTGCAAGAATCATATATTGTATTTCCATATCAGAGTAGATGCTCCTTCTACTATAAATATGTAATGCACTCAACTGAATGAATGACTTCTGATTGAACTCATCTTGTCTTTCTTCTTTGTATCTAATATATTTTCTCTTTATTTTATAACACGTTATCAGCACGATTCCGCTCGAAGCACGATTCCGCTCGAAGTATTGCGTTTTGAAAAGAAAGACAGCAGACTATGTATCATTATGTTTTCTATTCCAAAGTGAAAAGAATGATCGACCTCCTCGCACGTTTTTGTAAACAATGGAGTTTACTTTGTCCATCTTGAAATGTAAGTGCATCATGATAAAAAGGTATGTGTTTTATTGAATCTAAGAATCAATCAAATAATAAGATATTATGTTGCTTTAACGATTGTGGTTTTATTTATTGTATATAGTGGTTGCTAGCTTTGCACCACAAATATTGTTAAATGCACCTGAAGTTGCAAGATTTGAAATTGTAAATGAATACAGATTTGCAGATGCACATGAAGTTGCAAGATTTGAAACAGCGTAAATAAGTGCATTCTGAGATGCACTTGAAGTTGCAAGATTTGAAACTGTAAATGAATACAGTTCTGCAGATGCACATGAAGTTGCAAGATTTGAAACTGTAAATAAATATAGTTTTTGAAATTAATTCTCTTTTGAAATTATAAGGAGAAAATATTATTCATGAAAATATCCCAGCAAATTTTCAAGTTTCAGATTTGTTGTTACAATAGTAATATTGTAAAAGGAGTTTTAAGAAATACTCTGAATGATATCATGCCTATTTGTGGCTGAGTAAAATAATGGACTATTAATGAAAAGTCATGAAGCTCGTCTTATTGGTTCTGTTCCATTCCCTGAAGTGAATGCAACAATTCATGATATGCCTGAAGAAGGCAAAATTAAAATTATGGTCATGACTGTGGAAGAGGATGAGACAAAAGACGGAATAATTATCGTCATTATTATGGAAATAAATAAGAGAATAATAAGGATTCTCAATATAACAATTCAAGGAGTGAAGATAATATTTTTTACCAATGTGGTATGAAAGCCATTAGACATGTATCTGTCATACTCCACAATATTTAATTAAGCTTTGTCAAGCCTTAATTAAATAAATAAAAATAATGTGGAGATAAATTAGATTTTCCAAAATCATGATACTTGAGCAATTTTTGCCTATAAAAGGAATGATTTTGATGGCGTCACAGATACTACATATCTAGATGCTGCAAACTTCTTTGAAGATAATAATTGAAGATTTGATTATGTAATTCTTTTCTCTTCAAATCTCATCTCATATATTAGTTTATCTTAAATTTAATCTTTTTCTTCTATAATTTTTTTTTATTGACTTTCTATATATCTTTTAATATATTTTGTTTCATTTTGATGAAGAATGTGAATATTCTCTTATATGTTGTGACGCATATTATACTGAGAAAAAAATATACATATTTCTCTTATTTGATGATGCGGAAGCCAATGTTCATATAAAATTGGTAGTACAACATTGATTGGAAGCTCCGGAAGAGCTAACCTATTATTATCTGGGAGATAAAATTGGTTATAAATAATTCATTATTTTGTAGTAAGTCTTAAAGAAACTTATTAAGTTTCAAAGATATTTGTCAAAATAACTATCAAATTGAGACTACAAATAATGGTATAAGTAAATATCTATACAAAGGTATTAGATATTTCTCCCAATTTGTACTACACGAATATGGTTGAAACACATGCTTGGGTAAATCAAATGAACATTGATTCCAATAATTTTATTATTTGGCATGACCGGTTGGACCATCCCGGATCAAGTATGATGCGAAAAAATTATTGAAAATTCAATTGTCATCCATTGAAGAACCAGAAGATTCTTCAAATAAGTGAATTTTCTTGTATTGCTTGTTCTCAAGAAAAAATTATTATTAAATATTCACCAGCTAAAGTTGAGATTGAACATTCTACGTTTTTGAAACGTATAGAGGGTGAAATATATGGGCCCATTCACCTATCATGTGGACCATTCAGATAATATATGATTTTAATAGATGCATCTATAAAGTGGTCACATGTATGTTCATTATGAACTCGCAATTTGGTGTTTGCGAGATTGTTTGCTCAAATAATGAGATTAAGAGCATAATTTATGAATTATAAGATAAAGACAGTTTGTCTTGGTAATGCTGGTGAATTTACATCTCAGGCTTTAGATTATTGTATAACAACTGAGATCACAGTTGAATAGCCTGTTACTCATGTTTATATCCAAAATGGTTTGGTAAATTATTTATTAATTGTCTCCAATTAATTGCTAAACCATTGTTTATGAGAACAAAGCATCATTTGTACGCATCAGGCCAAAAGGTTGTCATAAATTCTCCCTATTACAATTGGCTTATGGTCAGAAGCCAAATATTTCTCATCTTAAAATTTTTGGATGTGCGGCTTACGTTCCAATTGCTCCACCACAGCGCCCAAAGATGAGTCCCAAAATAAAGTTGGGAATATATGTTGGATATAAATCTCCTTATATAATTCAATATATTGCTAAGGATAGGAGATTTATTTAATGCAATACTTGATGAGTATTATTTTGATGAATTAGTTTTTCCAACATGAGGGGGAGAGAATAAACAGTTGGAAAAAGAGATTGATTGTATGCATTATCATTATCTCATTAGATCCTCGCTTGAAAGCACCGTGAACTTGAAGTTCAAAGGATAATGCAATAAATATTATAAATCAACTGCCAGATTTTCTGACCTGCTAAGAGTTACTAAATCTCATATTCCAGCTCTAAATGCTCCAATTAAAATTGATGTCCCAGCAGGACAATCTATCAGTGCAAATGAAATTAAACCACGTTTAAAACGTGGAAGATCAATCGGTTCCAAGGATAAAATCCTAGAAAAGGAAAGGAGCAAATGATCAAGATGGTCATAATATGGAGACAATTGATTATGAAGATCCTGAAAACATAACTTTCTATAAAACCTCAGAAGAGGTTCAGGTACCTGAAAATAATGAAGAGATCTCGATTAGTTATGTCATTGCAGGAAAAAGATGGAACCGAAAATATAAAGTTGTCGACAACAATTTTTGCATATAATGTTTTTGTTGAAATAATGCAACAAGACGAGGATCTTGAATATAAATTTGTTGATGAATATAAATCAAGAAATGATTGGCCAAAATGTAGAGACGCAATTCAAGTAGAATTGAATTCGCTTGAAAAATAAAGTTTTTGGACCTGTAGTCCAATATCTGAAGGTATAAAGCCGGTGGGGTACAATTGAGTTTTCTCGAAAAATGAAATGAGAAAATGAATGAAATCGTGATATATAAAGCATGAATTATGGACAATAATTTTTGCAGATGCCTGGCATTGATTACATGGAAACATGTTCTCTTGTGGTGGATGCAATCACCTTCAGATATCTTATTAATCGGCAAAGATATGAAAATTTTGACATGCGTCTAATGGATATTATTACAGCCTATGGCTCACTCGAGTGTGAAATATATATGAAAATCCTCGAAGGATTCAAAATGATCGAAGCATATAAAAAGTCCTAGGAAGTTTGTTCAATAAGGCTTCAAAGATTATCAAGGCATATATGGTAATCTCTTTAGTGGATATTTACTAAATGAAAAGCATAAAAATGATCCAATTTATTATTGTGCCTTCATTAAAGAATATGGATCTAATTTTAGTAAGTATATATGATGATGATTTAAATATCATCGAAACTCCTGAAGAGTTTCCAAAAGCAGTAGATTATTTTAAGAAAGTTGAAATGAAAATCTTGAAAAGACAATGTTTTCTCTTGATTTGTAAATTGAGCATTTGACGAATGAAATATTCGTTCATCAATCAACTTATATAGATAATATTTTGAAGAGATTTTATCTAGATAAAATACATCCATTGATTACCCCAATGGTTGTGAGATCGCTCAATATAAAGAAATATTTATTTCGACCCCAAGAAAACAGTGGAGAATTTCTTGGTCCTGAAGTACCATATCTTAGTACAATTGGGGCATTAATGTATCTTGCTGATAATACACAATCGGATGTAGCATTTTCTATAAGTGTATTAACAAGATTTATTTATTCTCCAATACGAAGACACTGAAATGTTATAAAACATATATTTCAGTATATTCGAGAAATTATTGACATGATATTATTTTATGAATGTGGATATCAACTTAATAGTTTTGCAGATGCAGGATATTTATCTGATCTACATAAAACTAGATCTCAAACATGCTATTTATTTTCAAGTGAATGTTAGTTATTTTATATTTTGTTAAGATCAATGATACAATACATTCATGAAGCATGCAATCTTCTACTATAAAAAAGAATTTCAACAATATTATATGAAGATTATGCTGCATGCAAAGCTCAATTGAAGGGATGATACATCAAAGAAGATAGAACGAAGCATATTTCACCGAAATTCTTCTTCACTCTTGATCTTCAATGAAATGGTGAAATATATGTTCATTGAATTCGTTCAAGTGATAACTTGACAGGTTTATTTATTGAAGTGTTGCCTACTTCAGATGTTGAGAAGTTGGTATATGATAATGGAATGTACGTATTCAAAGATACTCAATGATGTTATCATCAGGGGGAGTAAAATACGTGCTGCACTCTTTTTCCCTTAACCAAGGTTTTGTCCCACTGGGTTTTCCTGGTAAGGTTTTTAATGAGGCAGCTACCAATACGTATAATTTAGATATGTATACTCTTTTTCTTTCACTAAGATTTTTTTCCCACAGGGTTTTTCTTAGTAAGGTTTTAACGAGGTACATTATCTATTGATGGACATCCAAGGGGGAGTGTTATAAATAATATTTATTATGGATGTCCATTACCCCAAAGAGATTGTACTTCCAATTGAAGATCTCAATTACCTCAGGATGCAATATTGGTGAAGATCACAACCATCTCATTACACAATATTGGCAGTCAATATTTCCATTCTATGCACCTTCTATCTTGGGCGGCAATCTATCTTTCCATATCAAGAATTTCTTATTGTGTGCAAGAATCATATATTGTATTTCCATATCAGAGTAGATGCTCCTTCTACTATAAATATGTAATGCACTCAACTGAATGAATGACTTCTGATTGAACTCATCTTGTCTTTCTTCTTTGTATCTAATATATTTTCTCTTTATTTTATAACACTTCTCTATTTAGACGTTTTCTTCTATCATGAAAGGCTAGGCTTTCTTTTCTAGTTTGAGGAGATGTTGAACCCAATCTCTTGTATGCATTAATTAATATAGTAATGTTATTCTTACTCCTTTTTTTTTTTTTTTTGGGGGGGGGGTAATTGATTGTGTTGTTCTAAATTAGTTGATTTAATTTTGATCTGTATATGTTTGGATTAGCTTTAGGCTTGCTAAATCATTCACATGTAAGTCTTTTTCTAGAGTCGAGACTTCAATCTGTAATTATTGTCAATCTTGATCCACATGTGGCAATTAGTGTTTGTTAATCACTAAGGACAATACAATAGTCAACCAAATCGAGCTTGTGAATTTGTTGCTTAGATAAACCCAATTTTCTATTGCTTAATGCAATTGTTGTACTAAATCTAGAGAGTTTATTCTAGGTTGTCCACTGGTTAGGCCTAATCAAAGAGCTTATTTTGATTAGATATGCTACGAAAAATTGGGATATAGAGCTTGTTATCTATGGTTAATAATTTAAAATAAGCGTAGGAATCGCAATTAATTTTACCATTTGAGAGAAGGTGGAAATTGAACAAAGAAATGCGATTCTTAATGTCACACCCCACCTGCCGGTATCGGTCCCGCTCAACAACCTGTGGGTGTGATTCATAGTCACAAGATCCATGGTTTACCATCAACAATAATACTAAATGCACGAAATAATAATCAAGAGCAAGAATAATCCAAATAATTAAATAAAATGAATAACATGAGTAAAAAACTCAAAAGGAAATGAATCAAAGAAAAAGACTAAAGTAATATGTCCCAAAATTTATAAAGTTCAGCAGAAGCAAAAGTAAGTTAATTCAGTTTGTTTCTTTTAGTTCTCTCAAGGGCAATGGTCTTTTCTTCAAAATTTGCAATGATGGGAGTCATCCAGCCTTCCTCCACTAACTTCTCAAAATGACGCACTATCTGCCTCCTCTTGCCATCAACGGGTGCTACAAGTGCACTCCAAGCATCTGGTAGGTGGCCTTGTGGCATACATCTCCACTTCCCATTAGCGCCTCCATAACTTCTTCACAGGAGTCATTCTAGTCACACGGAATTTCTCCTGATCCAATATATCCATCTGTATAATATAATTCATACGCACAAAAAGGAATGAGTTTTGACGAATTCAGTAAAGAAACACATCTCGCATACATATTGATATAGTATCATGGTAAACAACATATATAATTATGATATGCAAGTATATGTATGCAATGATAAATCTAACTATGCAAATCTCTAAATGGCAGACATGCTTTAAGATATAACACCAGCCCCCCTCTGGGTAGGTCTAGTCATTCTGATCCCTCACGGACTGGTTACCTCTATTGGGATCTTGGGCAAGGGGTTTAGTCCTTGTCTATCAACCATGGCTGGGGTTTAGGTCCACACTCTCTCACCAAGGCCATTGCCATGAGTAGTGGCGCATGTCAAGGTTTCTAATCCAATGCAAGGTCATACAGTGACATACTACATGTAGTCCAGATACTTCCCTTATGGCACCAACCAACTCGGTTCAGTATCCTTCTCTACCTAAGAACTAGCTACCCCTGTTGGACTCCATTCCCTAATCCTACGGTCATCCACATATTGTTGGGACGTATGCTCTTATGTCTCCTCACGACTCCCAATTGCTCTTTTGATGCCCATAAGCCCAACCCTAACATATGCAATCCTACCAGCGCATGATTTTAGTGGACAATCGAGTCTCCGCAAGGACTGGCTACCACTGTAAGATGAAACAGAGTCACACCACTGCTATCACGGATCATTCAGCTTCAATTCCCCTACCAAAAGGGTAGTAGCATGCATGGGTGCCTAACCATGCATTGTAGACTTCCTAAGTATGTCATCTAGCAACCATGATAGTGCTGGGGGGCATTAGTAAGTAGTGTCCCAAACCACAGCCCCTGACAGCCCAAGCAATGGATACCCTCCACCATAGTTACATCATATCATCAACCATCATCATATAATTAAGTGTTCAACATCCCATAGAAATTTACGTATATCTAATCATCATTCACAACACAACTAACTATAATTCACTTGAACATACTATTACAACAAGTTACAATAATACAAATGCATTCAATGATATAGGGATTCAATGTAGATCATGTCAACACATATATGCAAGAATGTATCCTTACTTGTAGAAGCGTAAAAATTATTGTAATTACAACCGAACCTCACAATTAGAAATTCCAAAGAACTTCAGAGACTAGAATTGGGTTATAAAAATAGATTACAGACGGGAGTCAAAACAGAGCAACAACCAACCTAACTGGGTTATTGTGACCAAGTTGGTCGCTTATGGTGGTTGGTTGGGCAATCAACCGCCCTAAGTGACCACCCCTATTCCAGGCAACATCGTAAGTCCGAAATTTTGACTTTTTTGATCTCCCAATTTTAATCAAATTTTGGGATGATCTAAATCCGAATTTCGTCTATAAAGAGCCCACAACATAAGCACAAATCAAAACCTTAAAATTAGATGATTCAGTAACCACATCATCTCCTTCAATCAGATCAATCATTTATTTTGATGCAATGATCCATTTTCGGTCATGATCCAATCATGATCACTAATGGGAGAATAGAACCATCACAAATAACTTACCACATAATTAAGGAGGATGCATTCACACTAGTTAAGAGAAGAGAAAATAGGTATAGAGAGTGATATCAACTTACTTCCGATTGATTTGCTAAACTGACAAGGGATTGGATCTTCCTCACAAATCACGTGTCCTTCACCTTGCAACACGTGCTTTCTGACTCCTAACCGTCCACAACGGCCTCCATGAATATAATATTAAGTAAATAAGATGTGGTTGGCTATATATAGAGGTCTGAGAGGTCGCTTGGGGCGGTTGGCTATATATAGGGTTTAATTCCCGCAAGCGACCTAGGAGGTCGCTTGGGGTGGTTGGTTGATCACTCAACCGCCTTAAGCAACTGCCTCCCAGTAATTTTCAATACTTGGGTGCTTTGCTCAACCGGTTGATCCGTAACACTAACATAACCCTAAACAGCATGTGGGGGTGTTCTTACCTTGATCCCGGACATCTTCAATCACAACTTGACTACGACTGGTGATCCACTTTCATAGTCCATCAGGGTTTCTAGTAATGCAAGTTTTTCATTGGTGGAATCCAGATCAATGGGTTCAGGGTATGGATCATGGACTTCAATCTGGATTGTCCACAACTTATTCCGGCTGGACCTTTGGGTACTCGGACCTGGAATACTGATCCCACGTTAGAAATACGGGGTTGTTACACTTAATCTAATTATTTCTTCAATTAATTATTTTGATTTGCTTCAATTATTTCACTAGTTATTTTTGAACAAACTCTTCTCTCTCCCCCCCCCCCCCCCCCCCCCCCATGTTTTTAGCACATTTAACTTGGATTAGTCAACCATTCTCTATGTGGATTCTACCCTTACTTGCCATTGCTACAAATTTGTTAGTAATTAGGGTAAGGTAATTATTTTTGGTGTACTCGACACACATCCAAATCTAACCCTTACAAAGATAGATCCTAACCCATACAATCATTTTAGATATTGAAGCCGATCGATCTAACAATGCATATTTGGTTGTCTAGAGATGTGCCCATACAAATAGGTACCTATATGTATAGAGTTGGACTATATTGAAGAGGTGGCTTTTTTCCTATACGTGTATATTCCCTCTAGTTTTTCAAAGTAAGTTACTAAAAATTCTCAAAATCACTTTGTGCAGAACAAAACTTAAAGCACAAGCATTACTGGGCTATCTTGTACTTTGAGAGATGATTTACCATGACCCTTTTGCATCCAATGGTGGGGGAGAATTAAGCCCTAAGGAAAATGACAGTTTAACGCACTTGGAAGCACCAACGTCCATTTCTGTTGTCCTATATTGAGATTTTATTCCAACATCCCTTCTTGGGTTCATCTGAGATAATGGAAATTGGCTTGATCTAGCCCTTTTGAGTGTAGTTTCTCGTTGTGCCTTCTCTCTGTCTGAGTTTATTGGTGTGCATGTAAAGAATTCCTTGACTGGAGTTTCTTTTGACTTCAAGTTGTAATCTATATGCTAGAAAGTAGAATCTTACAAAGTTGTTTTGAAACTTTAAAGACATAAAAGCAAGCCAAAAAGAGGTTATTCTTTATTCTTCATATGGTATAAGCAGCAATGCGTAATACAATTATAAGAACTATCAGATATTGAAGTCGTAAGCAAATTGATTATTCTCAACCTAGAGCCTTTGTCCATACAACTCCATTCTCATTGATCCAATGACAAACTTCAATTTGTCCAGGGCCAAAACCTAGCAACTTAAAAGCAAGATGATTTGGGTTCCAAGTTGATGTGTCATAGTGGCATGCCATGATCACATGATTCATTTTCTTCCTAATTTGTAGATCAACTACATATATTTTTACATTGTGTAAAACATGACAATAGTAAACTTGAAATGGAAATGGCAAGCTATGACATAAGGTAGGTGATTCAGAAAAATTTCCGTGTATGAGCTTCACAGCTCCAACTGTGACATGCACATAAGATCCTTCGACACTTTCAGTACTCCATATGTGTGCATAATGTCCTAATTCCTCGACAACAAAATCAATAAGATCCTCTATAGAAGTTACACAAATTCTCTTCTCACCTAGAATGGGGATCTTCTCACATACCTTGAGGGTGCGTTGGATATACTCATCCATTTTTTGTTCATCTTCCACACTGAAAAACTTCTTCAATTTCTCTATTTGGGCAAAGGAAAATGGGATTTTTGATGCCAACGATCTTGGCAAGAATGATCTATATGAAATGGGGTCCCTTAAATCAGGGACAGACATGGAACTTCCGTCTTCTACACTTGACTTCCGGAAATATGGCAATCCCCCCTGACTGGCTACTGACAGGGGTGTTTCGTTAGGAAAATCATATGTCAGTTTGGCTTCATTCCATTGGGCTACTGGTGGCATTGTTGTGTTGTTCCTTGACCCCACCAGCTCATTTGTAGAACATGCAAGTTTGGCCTGCTTACAGAATGAACGCAAGTGGGAAGCCAATTCATTTTTTTCCAAAAGTTTCAGAAACATTTCCTCTTGGTGGGGGCTTAATGGAGAAGCTTTTTCAGCTAACCAATGTGGTGGTTGTGGAAGACTAATATGCTCTTCCCAGTAATGTGAGAAGCCATTTTCAGCTTGAGAATCCTTGGAAAGAAAATAAGAGCCAAATAAGAAAGACAAAACATGAACAAGCAATAACCAACTTAAATTGAAGCATATTCTTATAGAAAAAAATTGAAGTGATTAGATAGATAATGAAAAATCATAATTTTGCTTACGCTAAAGTATGATACAATCAGAAGTCCAAGAAACAGAACGGGATTACTCATGCTGGAACTGAAATACGGAATGGAACGAATTGGTCTTTGGCTTTGGAATGGAACAGGTTTGTCTCATGGTGAGGCAGTTGTTTAATTTATATACAAGATACAAAATTCGTAGTATAAAATTTTTTATAAGAAGGTGAAATCCTAAATCCCCTAAGCAGATGAAAATTCTCATAAAATTTCCTAATTTTCACTAAGAATGCCATATGAGCTGTCTGGTTCAGTTTCCCTTGGGATGAATTGGTTTCGACCGAAGGGTTAACAAAAGCAAAATCAAACGTCAAGGAACTTCAATTTTCAGATTGTTTTGGTTTCATTTCTATACAGTTTCTATTTAGGATTCTAGTACCACTGTGTAAGACAGGTTTATGTCAATTTACTTTTCTAGCTTAAAACAAAATAAAGTCTTACATTCCTAAGTTACAATCAAGTCATTCTTTAATTATCTAACTAAATATTACTTTGATCTGTTCTGGAATTTTTTTTTCAATCAAATTTTTTTTTTACCAGTTTCAGCAAGGTTGTGACGGTCCTAATTTTCCCTAGTATGTGTTTGTTGATGGAGATGAGTTAAGGTAAAAAGGGGTGGAGATCCTGCACTACTTTTCCCTAAATTACCACAAATGTGGTTGTTTGGTTAGATGGGATGCAAACTTCGAGACAACCTAATCAATTACATTTTATTTCTGTCAGACTTTTTGTGAAGATCTACAGCCATGCAATTCTGAGGTCAGGGTAAACCCATATGGTTGGCGGGAGCAGTCAGAAATTAATTCCCATTTTAGGAACCCATTTTGAGACTTCGACAGCAGAATGCATTTTCCATGGAAGGAAAATTTTGAGAGGAGAAACCTAATCATAGATAGATTGGTATGAACACTTTAGGCATAAAAAAGATAATACAAATGACTTCTAAAGAAATTTTGCACTACATGAAAAGTGTTAATTAGTATTAGGGATATTTCTGGCAAACCTCCCAAAACCCTAGCTGCCACTTCCTCTCAAGCTTTTGCAGCTAGGGTTGCTTCTAAGACTTCCACAATTGATCAAACTCCAGCTACTATACTCAAGAAAGTCTCTACAAATTGTTCTCACAAGGACTCTAACCAATCCAAAAAAGAGTTTGACAAAGATTACAGTTTCTATAAAACCCTGGTCAATATTTTATGTAATCTAAAACACTTATCTTCATGTAAATCCAAACACTTTAACTCAAGGAATCCAGATGATCATAGCTACAAGAGTCATAGAGCAGTGATGAACAAGGACTCTACCTATATATAAGAAGCCATATACACAACTTAAAATATAGTGGAAAACATCTAAAACTCTCCCTTGGACGTATTGAATTCGACAAACCATGCAAACTTTGGTCTCTCTCTCTCTCTCTCTCTCTCTCTCTCTCTCTCTCTCTCTCTCTCTCTCTCTCTCTCAATTCTCACGGTTTTAGCATGGCATTAGAGCACCAGGTTCTTTCCTCCCTCTTGCTTCTCTTCCCTCCCTCAATAATCTACTGGCCATTAAGCTCACAGACAACAACTACTTACTATGGAGGTATCAACTTGCTCCTTTCTTGATGACTTATGACTTGTTTCATCTTGTGGATGGCTCCTCAAAATGCCTTCCTACCACTTTCACTATTGAAGAAGACTCCATCCTTTTGTGCAAACCAAATCCTAACTATAATACATGGATTCGTCAGGACCAACTTCTCATGTGTTGGCTTATTGCCTCGCTCATCAAATCTGTACATGCTCAAGTCATTGGTTGTTCTACCACACGAGCAGTCTGGCATTATCTTGAAACTACTATGCAATACCATCTTCAGCGAAGATTATGCAACTTCGTCTTCAATCACAGAAAATGAAACGAGCTAATAGTATTATTCATGACTACCTTCTTTGCATTGAGCACACTACCGATCAAGTTGCGGTGACCTCGGGGTGAGGAAACTATCGATTGAGATGGATTCAATGGTGGTGGTGACGGCCATGAAATCCTCTTGCTTTCCTTGGTATGTATTGCAACAATGGTATGGGTGAAGAACTTTATGGATAGTATAGAGTAGAGGATCTTGCACTATTTCAGCAAAGCAAATCCAATTGCAGATTTTGTTGCGAAATCTACAACAAGGGATCAGACTTCTATGCCTTTAGGGGAGTGGCCTGAACATATCCAAAATAATCAGTTGCAGTGGGATGCATTACAGCTCCCTAGGTTCAGGTTTTAGTGCTTGTTTGTTGATCTTTCAAGGAAGTAATTTCTTTGGTTTATCTTTGATAAAGGAACTGATGAGGATGGGTGTATTGGGGGCAACTGTTGTTGCAGGGTTGGGTGTGTTTTGGTTCCTTTGAAAGTGTCTTTTCTTTCACAAAATTTAATCAAAGTTTGATCCTTTTAGCAGGAAAAAAAAAAAATCACTAGGAAATGTAGTTGCAAATGGTGGGAGATAAAGTGATTGGGCAGTTCCTTTTTTTTTTTAATTTATTATATGGGGGTGTTTCCAACAGTGGGGCAATGATGGGTGATTTCTGGCAAGGTGAAGGAAGAATATGGTTGAAGGGGGAATCCCTACACCCACCTAGATGGTTCTTTGAGAATAGGGTAGGGTGTGGGTGTATAATTATAATTTTCAATAATTTGGGTAAGTACACTTGTAATTTCATTTCTATTATTTATACTTGAGGGTATTGTTATCAGTTTGCCTCAGACATTAACACCCTTGGAACATTGTTAACTGTAGTTTTACTCGTGACCAACTTGGGGGTGTGCACATTGAACCCCATTTTTATTGTTTTTTTAACCCCCATAACTAACTTAAAAACTATGTATTAAGAAACAACCTCAATAAGAAAAATGGTTGAATGATTTCTTATGAGAGAACTTCAAATATATAGGCAGCATACATCCCATGCTGTTAGGTAACTATGAACAATAAAAGAAAGATATAAAACATGGAAATACAATACATGAAAATGATTTAATAGAGAAACCAATCAAGCCAAATTAGGATACTGATGAAATGGAAGGATGAGATGGTATGGAAATAATTCAAATGGAAGGAATGATGAATGGAAAGAATTCAAATGAGACGAGGAAATAATATGGAAAGAATTCAAAGAGAGGAGAAAATAATATGGAAAGAATTAAAATTAGAGACAATTAGGGAAAGGATGAAAAATCATCCTTATCACACCTAATACTCCACCTCAAGTTGGAGGTGAATTTCAAGAACTCCCAACTTGTCTCTATGATTGAGAAACAAATCTTTTCCAAGGGCCTTGGTGAAAATGTCAGCAACTTGGGCTGCACTAGTGGTGGAGGTGGGTTGAATAAGACCATGTCGAACCTGGTCAGAAACCATATGACATTCAATCTCGATGTGCTTGGTGTGCTCGTGAAAGACTGGGTTCGCAACAATATGTAAAGCAGCTTGATTGTCACAAAATAAAGGTATTGGTTGTGGGACCATGACACCAAGATCTTTGAGCAATGTAACTAACCACATGATTCACAAGTAGTGACAGCCATAGCACAATATTTAGCCTGCAGATGAGCGGGACACAGTAGCTTGTTTTTCAGATTTCCAAGATAAATGGTTGGAACCAAGGAATACACAATATCCAGTGGTAGATTAACGAGTCATAGGGAAACTTGCCCAATCTAAGTCACAGTAAGCATGAAAAGATAACTCACTATAAGAAGATAAAAGAATCCCTTGTCTTAGAGTGCCGTGGAGGTAACGTAGTAAATGATTAGCAACATCCATATGAGGTTTACAAGGCTCATGCATGAATTGACTAAGAACATTCACATTGTGAACAATATCTGGACGAATAATTGTGAGATAAATAAGTCGACTCAATAAGCAACGGCATTGTGTTGGATCAGGTAAGGGCTCACCATCAAAAGTAGTCAACTTGAGGTGTTGTTCCATTGAAAATTGAGTCGGATTAGTACCTGTGAAACCAATATCAGTTAAGATGTCCAATGTATATTTTCGTTGGTTGATGAAAATACCTTTATTGAAACGTGCCACCACAAGACCAAGGAAATATTTAAGCAAACCAAGATATTTAATCCGGAAATGTTGCTGAAGAAGTGATTTTAAGTTGGAAATCACAGTTGTGTCAAACTCGACAATTAAAATGTCATCAACATAAACAAGTACAAAGGTCGATGAAAACTATGTAAGTAGAGAAAATAGAGAGTAATCTCCCTTAGATTTTGTATATCCAATAAGAGCACTAGAAAGCTTGGAAAATCAATTATGGGATGCTTGCTTAAGCCCATATAATGATTTGTGCAAGTGACAAACTAATTTTCCCCCCTTTCAATGTTAACCAAGTGGAAGTGTCATATATACTTCTTCGTCAAGATCGCCATGGAGAAAGGTGTTGTTGACGTCCAATTGATGCAAGGACCATCCTTTGATGGTAGCAATGGCAAGAAGTGTTCTGACAGGGGCAAATGTCTCATGGAAATCAACCCCCTCAATTTGAGTATAACCCTTTGCCATCAAACGCGCTTTATAACACTCAATTGACCCATCTGAATGCCGTTTAATTTTGTAAACCTATTTTACAACCTATGGGTTTCTTGTTTAGGGATAAGGGTACAAGAGACCAAGTCTTGTTAAGGTCAAGAGCTGTAATTTCACTATCCATTGCCTCCTTCCAATCAGGTGAAATAATAGCCTTAGCAAAGCTTATAGGTTCAGTTATAGCATTGAGGGCCTTGAGATACTTGAAATGGAGTGAGGATAATCTATGATAGGATAAAAAACAATTTTCAGGAGTGAGAGTACATGTGCATGAAGGAGATGCTTGGGCTCCATGACATAATAATGATAGTCTTTAAGATGGGGTGGCAGTCGATGAACCCAAGATGGCCTAGAGATGGTAGTGGATGGGAGAGTGGGTGAAAGAGGTTCTTCAACCTATTGGGAAGAGGGTGTTGTTGATAAGGGTGGATCCGACAAGATGGGTAAACTATCAATATCTGGAGTTGCAAACAGGCAATAATGGGGATGGCAATTTTGAAAAAGGAAAAGAATCTCAACAAATGTGACACCACGACTAATGTATACCTTATGTGTTTGTAAATCATATATCGTATACCCTTTTTGTGCATATGGATACCCATTAAAAACACCTGGAGATGCTCGGGGATCAAATTTATGATGAACGAATGAATGGTTATAACCATAATAAAGGCATCCAAAATTTCGAAGATGAGAATAAGAAAGGATCTTGCCAAATAAAACTTGAAGTGGTGACTTACCATGTAGTAGCGGGGTGGGTAAATGGTTAATTAGGTAAGCGGTTGTCAAAACACAAGGACCCCAAAACTTATGAGGTAGACTTGTTTGAAAGGATAGAGCATGGGCCACATTAAGAAGATGGCGGTGTTTGCGTTCAACAACTCCATTTTGTTGGGGGTGTATCAACGTGACTATGTTGATGAATAATACCATGGGTTGTTAAAAAATCATTTGAATGGTAATTAAAAAACTCATAAGCATTATCGATTCAGAGTTGTTTAATTTGGTATCCAAATTGGGTTTTGATCATAGCAAAAAACCTTAATCGAGACCAAGCATCATATTTATGATTTAACAAAAACACTCAGGTGCATCATGAAAAATCTTCCACAATAGTTAAAAACTATTTTGCACCACAAATTGAGGGAACGAAGAAAGGTCCTCTGGAAAAGGAAGTCAAGTTTGCTTAGTTGAAGGACAAATAGAACAAACACAATCTTTATAAAAAGAAATATTCGGCTCCAAACGTGCAATATAACTTTAAACTCTTAAAGATGGATGGCCTAAACAAGAATGCCAAAGGTCCTTGGCGGGTAAAACAACAACGACAATAGGATAATCCAACTACAAATAATAAAATCCATTGTACGCCTTTCCTAGCCCAATCCTCTCCTTCGTGCGTAGGTCATATATCACACAATGATCAGGATAAAAAGTTATGAAACAATGAAGTTGTTGGGTAAGTTGGGTAACAGATAACAAATTAAAACCAAAGGAAGGAACATGTAATTCTTCCGTGAGAGGTAAAGTGGGTATGGGGCTGCAATTTCCAATATGTGTAACAGGAGCAAAACCACCATTTGGAAGGCGAATAGATTGGGTATGGGGAACAAGACTATCCGAATGAAATAAAGATAAGGCTGAAACCATATGAAGACTGGCACCCGAATTAATAACCCATAGAGAAAATACTTTACGTACAACATTTGCCAATGGAAGAATGTTACCAGATTCCAATAGAGATGGAAGTTTTTGGTATTGATCTGTGATGAAAGATGGCGCAACAGCTGAAGGGACCACAATTGCAACAAGAGAGTGAATCGTATGAGAGGAATCCAAATCAATAAACTTAGTATTGATATCCATTGAAGAGGTAGAAGATGTGGAAGAAGAAGACGTGGCTAATTAAGATGTAGAATCTTGTGTTAAGCTAATACCATTTTAAGAAACAACCTCAATAAGAAAAATGGTTGAATGATTTCATATGAGAGAACTTCAAATATATAGGCAGCATACATCCCATGTTGTTAGGTAACTATGAACAACGAAAGAAAGATATAAAACATGGAAATACAATAGATGGAAATGTTTGGAAATACAATACATGGAAATGATCTAATAGAGAAACCAATCAAGCCAAATTAGGATACTGATGAAATGGAAGGATGAGATGGTATGAAAATTATTCAAATGGAAGGCATGATGAGTGGAAAGAATTCAAATGAGAGGAGGAAATAACATAGAAAGAATTCAAATGAGAGAAGCAAATAATATGGAAAGAACTCAAATTAAAGACAATAAGGGAAATGATGAAAAATCATGCTTATCATGCCTAATACTATGTTAACAAAGAAGGATGATCCTCACAATAGTAAGAATATTTAGATCTATACTTAGAATAAGAAAGAGAATAAGGAGGGGAATATTGAGATTTACACAAAATAAAGAAGAGAGTAAGAGAGAGTTATGAGAGACAAAAAGGGGATATATGTTATTCACTTGATATTTTCTTTTAATGTTGCACCAATAATCTAACTTATCCGCTAAAAGCCCATTTGTATTAAAAGCAATAATATTTGCAAATTTACAATCAAATGTAGGTTGAGAAGAATTCTAATCACTCAATGTTGTGAGATTTTCCACTGTGTTGAATCCGGGAATGCCCTTATTGATCTTGATTTTTAATAGTTGCGGTGGTGTATATTATATAAAATAAATTTATTGATTTATGGTCCTTGTAGATTGCTTAATAATTTATTCAACTAGATCTTGAGTCATGGTTCTTAGCAAGTGATGCATGCTTGATATTAATTTTTGTTCTTGAAGTATATTCATTTCTGAATTCAAATGTCATATATTGACCACATTTATTATTTATGATTTATATTAAAATGAGCATGTCATTGGTATGTTCATATTGCTTATATAGATTTTATCGATGCATACCTGTTGGTGCAGATTTTTCCTGAGTTTGATTGATCTGGTTTGATTGAACGCTTCTTGTAAAACAGATGAATTGGTTAGAAATAGAGCCAATCAACTGGATCATATTCCGTCAGCTCTATGGCCCATGAAACCATTCTTCTAGCAAGGTTAGGCTTATGTAAGATCTTCTTTAATGGCCAGTTAGTCAAAACAATGATTGAATGGGCTTGAAAATAGGGTCTAAGTTTTCTGGCAGCTATTATCAAAGCCAGAGCTTGTTTTTCAAATTTAGGATATCTAGTTTCTGCATCTAATAATGTATGATTTACAAAATAGATTGGGTTTTGAATGGTACCTTCTTCTCGAACTAATACTGCACTTATGCTGCCCTATGAAGAAGATAAGTATATCTGCAATGTTTCTCCGGAAATTGGTCTTGACAACACTGGTGGGCTGACCAACCTTCTTTTTAGCTCCTCAAAGGAAATTTGACAACCTTTAGACCATCTGAACTCGTTCATGGCATTTAAATTTTTAAGTGCCTTCAAGAATGGAGCACATTTATCACCAGATCTGGATATGAATCTACTCAGTGCTGCTATCTTCCCTATCAAACTTTGGATTTCCTTCATATTGCTTGGAGGCGGCATATCTAGAATAGCTTTAATTTTTTCTAGATTAGCTTCTATGCCTCTTTGAGTGACTATACACCCCAAAAACTTCCCTAAAGAAACTCCGAATGCACATTTGTCAGGATTAAGCCTCATCCTATTTCTTCTCAGCACATTAAAGCACTCCTCTAGATCAGAAAGATGATCAGCCTTGTACTGACTTTTTACTAGGAGATCATCCACATATACCTCCATATTACGCCCAATCTGATCAGCAAATAACTTGTTCATTGCCCTTTGATACGTTGCTCTAGCATTTTCAGGCCAAAGGACATAACCTTGTAATAATAGTTTTAACGATTGGTCATAAATGCCGTGTGAGGTTGGTCTTCTTTTTTCATCATAATCTAGTTGTAACCAGAATATGCATTCATGAAACTTAGCATTTGCTGACCTGGGGTGGCATCGATTAATTGATCAATATGTGGCAATGGGTAACAGTCTTTTGGGCAAGCTTATTTCATATCAGTATAATCCAAGCACATCCTCCATTTTCCATTATGTTTTTTAACCATCATTACATTTGCGAGCCATTTGTGACATTCGATTGGCTCTATGAATTCTGATTTTCTAAGTTTTTCCACCTCCACTTTGATTGCTTCATGCTTTTCTGTTGAAAATTTTCTTCTTTGCTATTTTACTGGTTTGACAGTGTGATCAATCCAAAGACGATGCTCTGCAACTTCTCTGCTTAATCCAGACATGTCTTGGGCTGACCAAGCAAATGCATCCACAATGTTTCAAAGGAATTCCTTCAACAATGCCTTGTCTTGATCTAGCTGTTCAGCTCCAATCATAGTTCCCTTCTCTGGATTTTCAAGATTGAGTGAAAATTTCTCCAACTTTTCCACTGGTTCTCCTCTTTGGATTTCTCTTCATCTCTATTATCCATAATTTCAACAGTTAAAGCTAGAGCTTTACCTTGAGACTTTGAATCATTCAAAATTGTTGTATAGCATTGTCTTGAAAACTTCTGATCAGATATGCATTCTCCAATGCCTGCTTCTGTTGGGAATTTCATTTTTAGATGTCTCGTCGAGACAACAGCTCCAACTGAGTTTAGAGTTGGTCTTCCTAGAATTACATTGTATGCTGATAGTTTTCTTATCAACAAAAACTTAGTGACTGTAGTCACTGTTCGTGGATGAGTCCCCAACGTCACTATTAACTCTACCGTTCCTTCAACTAGGGTGGATTCTCCAGAAAATCCAAACAGTTTGGTTCAACATGGTTTCACCTTTACCGAATCCAGTTTTAAATGTAGGAAAGCTTCATAAGACATAATGTCTACTGAAGATCCTGTATCTACCAAAACTCTGTGAATATCTCTGTTTACCACTTCAATGATGACTACAATAGCATCATGATGTGGTTCCTAGATCCCTGTCATCTCTTCCTCTATGAAAATTATTTCCTTCATCCTTTTAATTCTTTTTGGAATAACATGAGACGCAATAGAATGTACGAACCTGGCATGAGCTTTGGATTTTGAGACTGAAGTCAAATTTAAGCTCCCTAGTATGGTCATAACTGGTGACTGTTTCTGCTGAACCCTCTAATTTTCTTGATCTCTGATATTTTCTACTGGAGAATTAGATTGAGAACCTTTTCTTGCTTGATCCTCTCTTTCTGGTCTTCTGTTATTCCATCTCTGAGGTTGATCAACGACATTTCTTTGGGCTCCTCCATTTCTCCTTTGAATATATCGATCCAGTCGCCCTTGACTGATCAATCATTCAATTTCATTTTTTAGAATTCTGCAATCATTTGTGTCATGTCCATGATCCCTGTGGTTCTTGCAATACTTATTCGGATTTCTTTCTTCAGCTTTTGCAGTCATTGGAGCTGGCCACTTCACAAATCTTTGATGTTGAATTTGCATCAAAATTTCCAATCTCCTAGAATTCATAGGCGTGTAATTTTCTGGAAATGGACGTGGAATATCCCTTCTGATTTGCCGATCATTCCTTGGATAGTTTCTATTTCTCCTTCAGTCTTTCTGATATGATCGCAGTATTCCACTCTCGTTCCTCTTACTGCCATCACCATCTATCTCTTTTCTTGCCTGTAGAATATCCTTCATGTTTGCATACTGGTTGCATAGTGACGTTAATTCTGTGATACTTGCAGGTTTGTTCATGATCAGAAATTCCAACACTTGATCGTCATTCAATCGTCTAAACATAGCATCATAGGCCACTGCCACGTTGAGATTCTTAATTTGAATTGATTCTTGGTTGAATCTCCTCATGTAATTTGGCACTGATTCTCCTGGTTTTTGACGAATTGCCACTAGATTGTCTACAGTCTTATTGCTTTTCATACTACTTTGGAACCTTGACAAAAAAGATTTAAGTCAAATCTTTGAAGTTTCCGATTGAGTTTGGTTGTAAGCTGAAGAACAAGGTTGTTGCAGGACCTTTGAGAGATGAGGGAACGATCTGCACTTCATCACATCCGAATTCCCCGCCAACATCATGACATAATTGAACTGAGCCAAATGTTCCAACGGATTAGTGCTACCGTCATATATAGTAAACAATGGAAGTTTGAAGTTTTGTGGTAGCAGAGCTGTCATTATCTCTCTTGAAAATGGATTACGATCCATATTCTCTTCTTCACACTCTCCATTGATCTCTTTATTTGTTAATTGTTGAATTTGATCGTTCAGGATTCTAAATCTTTTACTGATCTCAGATCCATGAACTTTAGAATAAATACTCGACGATTGCTCCTTCTCCTTACGATCTCTACGACTTCCAGGAGTTTTACTTCTTCTACTTTGGCTTGTTTGATCATTTTTACTAGAAGATTGATCATCAAACTCTAATGGAATGTAATCTGGATCAACACTTTCTCCTTCATCTTCTTTGGAGTTTGACTTCCTCTAGCTCTATCTCAACTCTTGCATCCGAGGATTCTCAGAGACCGCTTCAACTCGGGAAAGAGTTCGAGATCTAGCGATTGGTGTTATCAGAAATCTCCTTTCCTCCTGAATTCCAGTCTGTTTTATATATGATCTCATCAGATTTTGCGTTTCTAAGATCTGACGTTGCATGCTCTCAAATTGAGCCGTGATCTGATTTGGATCGAGAGTTGGTTGAGGAGCTATAACGCTTGCTTCCGCAAGCTGTTTTTCTCTATTATTGATTCCAATCAAATGTGGCGAATGTTCCTCCACAGCTTTCTACTTCTGACGAGTTTGTATTGTTGGAACTTGTAGTGATGACATTGTCTCCCTCATCTTTCTCTTTGGATTAAACCTTCGCGGTTCTCTTTGACCATCCTCCAACATTTCGACTAGTATTGCTTCTTCATGCTCAGGTGACTGATCATGGCCTTTGTTTTGAATCTTTTACTTTAGCTTTTTCCCACAGACGGCACCAAATGTTGGTGCAAATTTTGCCTGAGTTGAAGAACCGAGAATCTCACACCAAACTGTCAGATCTGGATTGATCTGGTTTGATTGAACGCTTCCTATAAAATAGATGAATTGGTTAGAAACGGAGCCGATCAGCTAGATCGGTGTTCCATCTCCAACGATCAAGTCAATGAATGACAGAGATTAGGGTTTCAGAGCTCCTAGAAAGCTTTTGGAAAGCTTTAATGGAGAAAAACAAGAAGAACGTCTGCTCTTGTGTATTTTTTGAATGTCTTACCTTCTTACGCATGCTCCGTTTCAATTTATAGCTTTCCCACATGGTTCCTTTCGAGTGATAACCATTAGATGATCTGTTTGGATTGGACGGACACGATTTGGTTCTTGCTCTCTTTCCAGGCAGACCTGTTATGTGATTTCATGACTCCGGCTGAGCCTGATTGAACCAGTACAAAACAGTATTGGGGTATATTCACAACAATGCCATAGTCATGTATTTTTGGCATTGGGGGCCTGGGGCAATGGCCCTAAAAATATGTTGATAGTTATTGTCGTTTTAATTTCCTCCGAACATCATATAGGCCATTCTCTTTAGAATATTTTCTCGGGCTATTCACATGGTCGCCTGGTATCTTGAAACCTCTTTGCTTGTCAGAGTAGGAGTAGAAATGTTTGAGAGAGCGTTGCTTGCTAGAGTAGTAGAAATGTTTGGGAGAGCGTTGCTTGCCAGAGTAGTAGAAATGTTTGGGAGAGCATTGCTTGACAGAGTAGGAGTAGAAATGTTTGAGAGAGCGCTTCACAAAAGAATTGTGTGGCACGGTGAAAGGTTTCTCATTGGGCTTTTTGGCCCTCCAAGTCTTCACCTCATAGTGGAAGAGGGTAGGACCTGTCATCCAACTACCAATCCGCAAGAAATATAGGTGAGCGTTAAAGGCCTCATAGAAAGACCATGAGAAAGAGGTCTCTTTGGGAATTTTTTTGTACTGCTAAGCTTGTGTAATGGCACAAGCCACATAATAACATGGAGTAGATGCACCAACTCCAAATGGAGTACCCACATGATGTGAAGAATTGGTGTTATGAAGGGATGTTAGGGTTGTGTAACAGCATGGAACGTCCCATTTCATATATTGATCTTTAAAAAAAAATTATAATTTGTGTCAAAATGAACATGTCATTAATATGTTTAATTATATTGCTAATATAGATTTTAGTGATGCATGCTGGGCGTTGGGATAATGACCCTAAAATTGTATTGGTGGTTATTGTTAGTTTAATTTCCTCCGAACATCATATAGGCCATTTGGGAATTTGGTGCATTGCTAGAGTTGTGCTATGGCACAAACCATGTAAAATCATGGAGTCATGCACCGAATTACAATAAAGTACCCATGTGATGCGAAGACTTGGTGTTCTAGATTAGATTTTTTTTTTTTTTTTTGGCGGGAGGGGGGGGGGTTAATGGATGAGAAGAATGTTAGGGTTGTATAACGACACAAGACATGTAATCGCATGGAACATCCATTGTAAAACAACCCCCGTAATTTTAACCCGGGATCCGTATTACAAGTTCGAGTACCCGAAGTTCCAGCCGGAATAAGCTATGGACTATCTGCATTGAAGCCCATGATCCATAGCCTAAGCCCATGGATCTGGATTCTACTGATGAAGAACCTATCATACTGAGAACCCAAAGGAGATCCAATAGAAGCCTTGATGGACTGGGAAGGTGGATCTTCAGCCTATGTCAAGTTGAGTTTGAGGATGTTCGTGATCAAGGTGAAAACACCCCCACATGTTAGTTAAGGTAAGTTTAGTGTTGGGGATCAACCAGTTGAGCAAAACACCCAAATATTGAAAAGTATTAGGGGGCAATTGCTTAAGATGGTTGATTGGCCCAACCAACTGCCGTAAGTGACCGCCAGGTCTAATTGCGGGTTAAGCCCTAATTTTACTCCGCCCTCTATAAATAACCATCCACGACTTAATTTCGTATTATTTTATTCGTGGAGGTTACTGTGGACCGTTAGGAGGTAGTGTATATGTGGTCGGTGGTGAAGAAAGCTCAATTCACGTTGAGGCTTTGATCCTTCATTTATCTTGCGAATCAATTGAAGGTTAGTTGATCACATGCTCTCCACACTTGTCTCTCTTGAGTATTAATGTGTTCTTTCTTTTCTCCCTTATTTTATAGACAATGAGATTAATGGTTAGAATATTTCCATTGATGATCGCGAGTAGATCATACTCGAAGACGGATTCTCATATCTGGATCAATGGTTGATATAGTCAAAGGAGATGAAGTGAATTCTAAACCATTCTTCTTTGTGGTTTTTTGGATTTAGATCATCCCAAAATCAGATCGAAGATGGCTGATCAAAAGTAGGAATTTAGGACTTGAGAGTCTGCCTGAAAGAGGGTTGGTCGCTCAGGGCAGTCGATTGACCCAACCAACTGCCATAAGCGATCGGTTGGGTCACAGTGGCCCTGTCAGTTTGAGTTTTGCCTTGTTTTGACTTTTGTTCTTAATTAATCTTTTTAACCCTAATCTAAGTGATCTCTGAGGTTTACTGGACTTGTTGATTGTGAAGTTTAAGGCTACATTCCTATATATGATATGTCATATGATGTGATGAATTGTATATAACTTTGAATGCATTAGCAATTGTATGATTTGTTGTTATAGTGGTTGAATGATGCATTAATAATAATATGTTGTGTATGATGATTGAATGTACTAGAATTCCTATATGGTGTTGAATGATGCGATGTTGTAACTATAATTGAGGGTATCCTTACCTTCGGATATATCAGGGACTATGGTATGGGACACTGTTCTCTGATGCCCCCAACACTATCATGGTTGCTGGAATACATACCTAGGAGGTATAGATTGTATGGTTAGAAACCCTTACATGCTACTACCCTTTTGGTAGGGGTATTGAAGCCGAATGACCCATGATAATGGTGATGTGACTCTGTTTCATCCTACAGCGGTAGCCAGTCTATGCAGAGACTCAGTGGTCTACTGTTGATCATGCAATGGTAGAGTTGTATATGTTAGGGTTGGACTCATGGGCATCCGATAAGTGGATGGGGAGTCGTGAGGGGACATGATAGCATTTGCCCCCAACAATATGTGGATGACCATAGGGTTAGGGAATGGAGTCCAACAGAGGTATATAGTCCGATTCTCATTCCTAAGTGGAGAACGATAATGAACTGAGTTGGTTGGTGCCAAAGGGAAAGTATCTAGACTAGATGTAGTATGTTATTGTATGACCTTCCATTGGGTTAGAATCCCTAACATGCGCTAGTACTCATGCCAATGGTTGGGGTGAGAGAGTGTGGACCTAAACCCCAGCCATGGTTGTTTGATGAGGATTGTACCTCTTACCCGGGATCCCAACAGAGGCAACAAGTCCATAAGGGATCAGATTGACTAGACCTACCTAGAGGAGATATGGAGTAATACTTAAAGCATCTTTGCCATACTAGAGAAATACATGGTTAGTTATTAGATGCATCCATACGTATGCATATTATCTTTCACATACGTATATTATCTTTCACATATGTTCCCTTACTAAGTTCATCAGAATCATCATTTTTGTGGATTATTAAATTATTAAATTATTTAGATGGAGATTTTGGATCGAAAGAAATTTCATATGACTAGGAGGACCCCCGCGAAAAAAATCTAGAGGCATCAGTGGGAGATTGTGTTGCACAACAAGAGGCCACTTGTGGATGCATGCAGTACACTTACAGCTCCCATTGATGGTAAAAGTATCACACCCCAACCGCCGGTCTCAGTTACCCGCCCGACAACCCATGGGTGCGATCCATCATAGGATCCACGGTCTTACCATCAATAATATTAAATGCAAGTACTAGATAATCATGAGCAAGAATAAGTTCAATAATTAAATAAAAGGATTATAGGAGTCCAAATACTCCAATAAAGTCAATGAATGAATCAAAGGAAAGAAACAAGAATCAAATGTATAATCAAGTTCAGTAGAAGAAAAATAAACAAAACTAAATAATCTTCTTTCCAGTTTCTTTCTCCATATCTAAATGATATTTCTCATGAATAATAAGGAAGGGGGTCCTCCAGTCCTTCTCAATGCGGTCCTCAAATATCCCCGGGATGTTAATGAAATCTGTAGTAATAGCCTATAGCTACGGATTACATGCGGTTTATTATCCGTCGCAACAAGCTCCGTCGCAAACGCAGTAGCTACACATAAAATACTGCATGTACAAGGTTGTCTATGGCTATGGTTTTTTAGTTACAGGTATTTCTGTAGCTATATCTATAGCTACGGATTGTTAGTTACAGATGTTTCCACATCCAACTTCTAGCTATACATATTGAAGCGACGGATATTTCCGTGGTTATATATCATCTAGCTACGGAAAAAATAACTGTGGATGTTTCCGCGGCTACCCTATAGCTACGAAAAACATAACCGTGGATGTTTTCGCATCTAACTTCTACCTACACATATTGTAGCGACAGATAATTCCATGGTTATATATCCTCTAGCTACGGAAAGTATAACTACAAATGTAACCGCGGCTACCCTGTAGCTACGAAAACTATAACTGTGGATATTTCGCGGCTAACTTCTAACTACACATATTGTAGCGCCAGATGTTTCCGTGGGTATATATCTTTTAGCTGCGGATGTTTTTGCATCTCACTTCTTGGTATACACATTGTAGCAACTGACATTTCCGTGGCTAATTTATAGCTTCCGTATATTAACTACAAATATTTTTGCTACAATACTATAGGTGTGGAAATTTATTTGTAGGTATTTCCTCCACAATGAAAATGTAGCTACAGATTTTATTCTACAAATGTATTCACAAGTCATCTATTGGTACCAATATTAGTGTGGATTGTCTTATAAAATTTATAACTACAAACTATTTATTGATGCACGAATTAATAGATATACATTTCTTTGCAACAAATGTATGGAAACAAAATATACATTTATTGAATTCATCATCATCTGAAATCCATACATATCAATTAAAAATAAATAAATAAAAGAAATTATTTGTAATCCAACTGATTCAAACTAGAATAACTGCAAATTAAAACTTAAATCTAGATAAATAGTCTATGCTGAAGTTCAAAGTGTACTTAAAAAAAAAACACAAGAATCAACTAGTTGATCTAAGCCTCTATGCTTTATGCTATGTGGAACTCTGCGGTGGTTAACTTCACTTCTTAATAAATAATCCTGCAATCAATATAAAAAAAATAACAATTAATAATATTGTCATAAAAATTCATAAGAAACCCATAGCTTAGAATATCGCATTACCTTTATGAGAACAAAATGCATCATTTCTTCTAGAAGAGTGATTTCCTTCGTAACTATTAAAGTGATTAAGCTCCTATCACAAAGATACAATATTTGCAAAATCAATTAAAATAAAAATCATAAAGTTTAAGGAATAAAAGAAACTTTAGAGATTGATAAAATTTTGGTAACATTACCTGTTCCTCCAGATGAATAATCTTCTATCTGACAACCTGAATTTGATTGTTTAACAAACGACAAAATTATGGTGGCTTGAGCTTCTACCATATTAACTTTATTTTTCAAGAAAGTAACTTGTTCAGGATCATCTTCTCTTTTATTTTCCTTAGAGGCAAGCCTAGCTCCCAATCCTAGTCCTTGAATGCGTTTACGTTTATCTTTCTTAATACCTGAAAAAAGATGTCAGTGTCTCAATTATTACTCTCGTCATTGCCTTGAGAGGCATCTATTTCTACTTTCTTTCCCTTAAATTTTTTCCTGCAACTAACATATAAAAAAAAAAATCTTGATTTTATTTGGAAAAAGAATTAGTTGGTTGGTATTTTGATAAAAAAAAATAATAATAAACAAAGGAAAACATATATATACAATTATTTTTTGTGCAATCTCATGAACTGGACGTCCATTTGCATGTTCATGAGTAACTATGTACAAACCAGCAAAGTCTAGTTGTACTCCAATTTCTTTCAGCTGTTTTAACATTGTAAATATCACAGTTAAATATTTGATACTACAATATTTATGAATATATAAAATGTAAGAGTTCTATAGTCAGCGTTTTCAAATATTACCTTTTCATGGCGGATTCATACAAAACTCTTCTGACCTGCAGTATGAGGTGGACCTTGATTTTTACGATTATATTCTTGTTTCTTGTAAGACGACCCTACAAGCAAAAATGCTAAATAAGTAATTAATTGTTATAAAAGAATTTTGAAACCAAATAAGCATCCTATAGCACACCCCTGTCCATCTACAATTACCTAATTAGGCTATAATGATTTGAAACAATAAAATCACAACTCCATTATCATAGTTCTTTATTTCAAGAAATAACCTTATGTAAGTGGTTGTAGCACCTGTCCAAAAGAAAATGAAGAAACATGGGAAGAATACAAGCATAAGACTCTTGAGTTCTTGCATGCCAAAACACTATACTTCCAATATGAAGGGAGCAGCCGCATTACATGTAGAAAGAAGATTATCTATCAATAGTACTCCAATTCTAATGATAATAGCTTGACCTACATAGGTAGTTTTATCTGCTATACTGCTGATTAAAAGGGCTAACAACCTATTGTAAGTGTAGCAACTCCTCTATTCAATCCTTTGCAGGGAGTTGCCCCTAGATAACTAGTTTCCCATTATTGGGTAAGTCCAAATTAATCCAAATAATCTACTGTTTGAAACTCTCACCTGCAGTGGGAAACCTATAAAACTAACTAATTGTGAATTCCCAATGAAGAATGAGGTCATATACACCTCTCCGTGGTGATTCCTATAAAACTTTATTAAGGCAATTCAATAGGTCAGGTAATGTTGTGATTCCGTTCCTGCAGGCTGCTAGGTGCTGAAGAGATGTTCATTTTTTGAGTACTCATTCAAACTGCCTGTTTAGAAGCTAAGAACTGGATGTCTTCCAATAACCTCTCTCACCCCATAAGGAACAGGGGATTTGCTGTTCAGCATGTTAGTCATTGCTTTGACAATCAATTTTTTTTTTTTGGTCAAAGAAATTATTATATTAGGCTCTCCAAATAAATATTGCTAGAGGCACAAACAGAATTGTTTACAGGAAAAGGAGGAGGTGAAGACCATCAACATCTAGATAACCCAAAATGCTTCAAAAATCTTGCAAGATGATCTGTTAAATAGTTTTCAGACCTAGAGACAAAACAAAATTGAAGAGAAGCTTTAAGGGACCAATCTAAGGAGTGATCTAGCCCATTAAGGGCTAGCACTGCAGCCTAGCAATCAGATTCCTCCCACAAGTGCTTGATGTCTTCCGATATACTTTCCAACATACCTTCTCCCACACTTAAAGCTTCTCCTCCTAAAATTGAGTCAAATTGTTTGGCCAGAGAAACTGCTGCAATTGGCTTACCTCTTTCATTTCTAATGATATATCCCAGGCCACCTTTCTTCTTTAAAGTGCAGAGAAATTTCCTTGATTCAGAGTGCCAAGGTGTAGTGTTTGGGGTTCCATACCATCCCTATTTTTCTTTTTAAATTTAAAAAGGCTAAAAGTTCAAGGCCTAGACAACAAATATTCACCACAAAAGGAGGAGACATCACACCATGCAAAAAATACCAATCTATGTAGCCTACACCTATTCCATATTTATTTTTTTCTTTTTTGGTTGATTTCCTATTCAACTGTTTAAGTAAAGCAGAAAACATGCAAAAACATACAGCATAATTCAAGGCAGAAGTGGGAAAACAAGATGAGTTAGAATGAAGAATCACATACTTAAAACATGAAGTAACAGAAACAGTGCCTCTTTTCTGTTGGATGGTCCCCTCCTTTTGCAAAAAAAAATTGCTCCATTGCAGGATCTCCACACCTGTTCCATTGCAGGATCTCCACACTTGTGCAGGCGCTTTATTCCATATTGAATCCCTCATTGGATTATTGCCTGGATTATGAGCCAAAAGCTACCCAAAAAGTACATTTTTCAACAGTGAAGACAAAGATAAACTTGAATGAGAAATTGGTGGCACTGCTGCAATAGGATGCAGATGGAATCTAGAAAACCATGAAGGATGTAGAACCATTATTATATTCAGACTACATCAAGTCCAGGAATGGCCTCACTCATTCGTTGTCATGATCTACCATTGTTGGTGCAATGGCATAGTCTCCAACCAAACCTGCCTCTGTTGGAAAAGATGGTATGTGATTTAATAGGGTCAGGTTCATTTTTGATAAGATTATATGGGAGTATGAATTCAACAATGAAATCTGCTCTACTCAGTTGCTTTAACTGAAATTCACTAATGGAAGTCCACTAGCCTTAGTTGCTATGCCGACTTATTCCAAGTCAATCACCAAAGCTTAAAACTGATTACAAATATATTGAACAGAATATAATCTACAGCGAACCCTTACATATCTTAGATAAACTGCCTTGATGCATGATCTATTTGACAAGGAATGAAGAAAATCACTACATCAAAGTTCTAAAATGTTAAAAGCTGCATCTTCTTGAGTAATTATCAACTCTTCAGTCAGTGGCTTATATGCAGGGCAGACATAGGTTACATAGATTAATGCAACCAAGTGATACCACTCATCGAATTGATTATAAGCAATCATCGCTCTCTGACCACAGGACTTTCAACAAATGCAAAGTCGGTTTTGTGTCTGCTAGGGATGGAAACTCTCAGAGCCCAAGGTCTTTTGGGGAGAGAATTTCTAAAGAAGTTAGGAAACAGAGATGGGTTTTAGGAAGAAGGATTTGTAGGATTGGGAAGCCCATCGCTACCAAAGAGGTAAGAAACTAAAAAAACCAAATGGGGGATAACATAGAGATTAATGGCACGGAATTAACCAGTAATCAGAGGAAATTGATAGACCCTTAAACCATTGCAAGGTCAAGAACGAGATCAAGAACAAGGAAAACTAGATCGGTAGACATACCTGTTCTTTCAACCCTCACTTGGGAGCCAGCTTAGGGATTGAGATGTTTCAACCATAGTGCTGCAACTGACTGCCTTCGACCGAGAGTGATTTGTTCCACTCTGCTCTACCGTTTCTGCGTTTCACCGCCTTGCTCTGAAAATAGGTTTTTGAAATGAGCGTTAGCTTTAGAGAATGAGAGAGAGAAACGTATAAGCCATCAGAGGTGGTAGAGAGAGAAACCTTTAAGCGGGAAGACGAAAAGTATAAGCGGGAAGACAAAAATTATTTTCCACTAGTAAAAAGCTTGGATGACCGTCAAGCCGAGATTTCGGCCGTCGGATCCGAAATCTCGTCCGAAATCTCGGTCTCGACAGTTGAATTTCAATGGTCAAGATCGAAATTTCAACCAAGATTTCAATCCGTGTGCCCCAAATGCATGGCTTGACAGCAAGACCCTTTCCAGAAACCGTGGCTAATAATCCAAGAGACAAACCCCCTTGTCGTGTTTTATAGTATCAGGATTTGGCTCGCAAGGTTCTGTCTAAACAATTGGTGGCGCTTTACAAAAAACACCACTAATAATCCAATACTTAGCGAACCGATACTGATGTATTGTGTTTTATAGTATCAGGATTTGGCTCGCAAGGTTCTATCTATTCATGACGATTTACATAAAACTGCCACTATTGAAAAATTAAAAGGGTCACCAATTGTGTCTTTTCTTATAGTGTCTCAGTACTCAAAAAATAACATTTTACATAAATAAAATTCGCCAAGGTGGATTCCGTTGGTCAAGGCCAAACTTGCACTCTTAATTGTAGTATTAAATAATTAGGTATGTGAGTGTAACTAGACCGATAAACGGAACGGATTTGGCTCAGATACACCAATATCCGAATCCAATTAACAAAACCGTTATCTAAATCCAAATCAAATGGAAATTTAGAAAAGGCATCCGAATTCAAATCCAGAATTTTATCGGATATTCGATAAACTATCCGATTATTGATTGATGATTGTCATTTTTTTAATTTTTTATTTTCGATTTTCAATTTCCAGTTACTGACTACTGGTTTCCGAATCCCAATATCAACACTTTTTTAGAAAAATTAATGTTTAATACTTGACTTTAATCGGATAATTCCGATTTTTGGTTATCCGGTTACTAATTACCGATTTTAGAATCGGATTATCATCCACTTTTAGAGAAAATAATGTTGAATACTTTACCTTACTTTATCCGGGGAAAAAAATTTCCGGATATTATCCGATCCGATAAGCAATAATTCGAATCCGGTTGCTTAGCAGATGGATACAAATATTTTTCGGCAAGAAAATTTCTGGATACATACACACTTAAAATAATAAGAATGCGAATTCAGAAGCAGATTTTGGCTATCCATTTATAGGTCTAAGTGTAACAAGGTTTATGATTTAAATGGAAACAAAAAGGATAAATTTCTAAAAAATTTAAATTTTTTGAATATTCTCCCGTTCCCTTGTAAAAATTTTAAAATTTTCTTCTGACCCTCTTTCCATGTTTGAAATGTAGGGGTGTCAATAAAGCTCGGTTGACCCATCCCGGCCCTAACCCCCTAAGCACAGGCAAAATTCGACCTGAAGGGTGAGTTAGGGTTACATAATACTTGACCCTGGTAGGGTTGGGTCGGGCTTGGGTTCCACCCTCCGAATTGTAATTTATTCTAGTTATTAAAAAACTTGATGTCGCTACACTATTAATTACCATAAAAATAAGTTTATCATATTACTACAATTTTTAACTTTAGTGTTGTTGTCATAGTTATAGCGTTTTTTTATTGTTGTGGTTTAAATACTATAATCTAAAATATCTTAAATTACTACAATACATAACTGTAATTATATATCTATAACTAGAGGGAATGTATTTACTATGATTTTTAACCGTAGTTTTATATCCACAGCTAAAAAGAAATTGTTACTACAATTTTAAATATTGCAGTTATTATATAAACTATATTACTACAATTTCAAAATGTAGTTCTATTTTAGTAGCTAAAAAATTTAATATTGTTACACTTTTATTTCCATAGTAATAAGTTTCATATATTACTACAATTTTTAGTTGTAGTTTTGTTTCCGTAGTTACAATGTTTTTTTATTACTATGGTCTTGAATGTTGTAGTTAAAAATATTTTAAATTACTGCAATACATAAATGTAGTAATATTTTTGCGATTTAGAAGTAATATATTACTATGGTTTTGAATACTGTAGTAAAAAATTGTTCATATTACTACAATTTTTAGTTACACTTTTACAAGCACATCTATAAATATATTTGTTACTACAGGTGTTACATACTGCATCAATAATTGTTTTATATTACTACACATGAAAAAACTGTAGTTAGAAGAGACTTGTAGCTTCGGTTAAAAAAATTGTAGCTAACTATCTGTAGCTATAAGGGGTTTTTGTTGTAGTGCCCCCCCCCCAAAATTATAAATAAAAAGGAATGATACAATTATATATTTTTATTTTTTTTTTTTTTTTTATTATATAAAAACAATATGTAATGTTAGGGATGGGATGGGAGATATATGATATAAACCAAACCCACATCTCACACACTCCCATTTTTAAAAAATCACCCCCCCCCCCCCCCCCCGGGCCCCCCCCCCCCCTCCCCCCCCCCCCGCGGCCCTCCCTTGGGTGCGCGGGGGGGGGGGGGGGGCCCCCCCCCCCCCCCCCCCCACACTGGGGGGGGTTTTACCCCCCCCCCCCCCCCCCCCCCCCGCAGCAGACCCCCCCCCTTCCGGGGTTTCTAATCCAATCAAGTCATACTGGTAACATACTATATGGAGTCCAGATACTTCTCCTATGATACCAACCAACTTAGTTCAGTATCCTTTGCAAACTAGGAGTGAGAACCCTCATAGACTAGCTACCGCTGTTGGACTCCACTCCTTAACCCTATGGTCATCCACATATTGTTGGGGCAGAATGCTCTCCTGACTCCTCACGACACCCGGTCCGCTCCTTGGACGTCTATGAGCCCAACCCTAACATATGAACTCTACCATTGCATGACCAATAGTGGACCATTGAATCTCCACACGAGATTGGTTATTGCTGTAGGATGAAACAGAGTCACGTCACCATTGTCATGGGTCACCCGACTTCAATTCCCCTGCCAAAAGGGTAATAGCATGTGGGGTACCTAGCCATGCAATTCTAGACTCTCATAGGTATGTCATCTAGTAATCATGATAGTGCTAGAAACATCAGTGAGCATGTATCTCATACCATAGCCCTCTGATATCTCCAACCAAGATATCCCAATGGAATACCCCTTTCATCACAACTACACTACATCACTCATCATCATACCAAAACAGTTGTGCAATATCATAAAAGATGAAGTACATCAAGGAACACCACAAACAACAATTATACAATAAGGTTCACATGCTTTATACAATTACAGCAAGATACATGATCAAAGAATAGTAAATAGAACAGCTAAATCATCATGTATATGTAATTACATATAAATAAGAATGCATGTCCTTACCTTGTAATTTAGTAGAAGTCCTTTAAATTGCAATCCAAACACAATTATAAAATTTTAAGTAGAAACAAAGGACACCTATATATAGGGTTACAAGAATGTATAAGAGTTAAGAGTCAAATCAAATCCAAAATCAAACATACACAGTCACTGGAAACCAACCGGTTGCTTGTGGCGGTTGCTTGGGTCAAGCGACCTCCACAAGCAACCGCCCCTGTTATAGATAGTTTTCAACTCCAAAATTCAGACCTTTGATCATCCGATTTCAATCCGTTTTGGGTTGATCTTAGTCCGAATTTCAATCTTAATAGGTCTATAACAAAGGGGTAACATAGAACCTAAAATTTAACACATATCTATCGCCTAAAATCATTCCCTTGATGAGATCCATCCTTTTTACGAATGCAGGGATTCATTTCGGAAAAGATCTTCTCAAGAACATTGAAAAGGGGATACAACCAATCAAGAAAGGTAACTATCAACCAAAAAGGGGATGGGTTTATACCAATCTAAAGCTAAAAGAAGAGAATGAGTGAAAGGGATTCACCTACCCGAACCAGATCAGCAAAAAATAGAGGGGGAGAGGTTCTAGATCACTATCAGCACTTTTCCCACTTCCAGCACGTTTCCACTGCTGCCAAATCGCCCAAAATAGCAATCCCAAATATAATAATGTGTTAATAGGGCGAGGGTTGCTATTTATAACGAACATGGGGCAAATTAGGGCATTTTCCTGCAAGTAGAATCTAGCAGTCGCTTAGTTCAATCAACCGCCTCAAGCAATCGCCCCCTAGTACATTGTTGTACAAGGGTGCTTTGCTCAAGGGGTTGAATCCCAAACACAACCTAACCCTAATCAACACATGGGGGAGGTCTTACCTTCATTCCGGACATCTCCAGACACCTCATGCCTTGATCCAGAGATCCAACTTCCCAGCAAGGCAGGTTCATCAATAGGAGAATCCAAATCCATGGGTTCTGGATATGGATCATGGACTTCTATCCGGACACTCCACAAAATAATTCGACTAGACCTTCGAGTTCTCGGACCTGCAATACGGATTCCGGGTTAGAAATATAGGGGTTGTTACAAAAAGAATCCAAGTGACCCGCCATTTGATAAAGCGATGAAGGAAGGTTGGATTACCCCATTCATCGAGAAATTTGAGGAAAAATGTGCTGCTCTTGAGAAAGAACAAAAAAATACATAAACTTTGATTTTCTTCTGCTTCCAATGATATCCTTTTTGGACACAATTACTTTATTCATTCATTTGATTCTTTCCTTTTGGAAGTTGGACATATGTATTTCCCTTTTCATTTGATTATTGAATTATTCTTGCTCTTGATTTATTATTATATGTATTTATTATCATTGATGGCTAAACCATGGATCTTGTGACTGTGGATTGCACCCACTCGTTGTCGGGCGGGACCGATACCGGCAGGTGGGGTGTGACACATTGAATTTTACACACTTGGTTTATGATAGATAAATGTTGGGTTAGCTGTGTTACATGCTCAAGCTATGTAAAAACAAGAAACATCTTATTGAAGTTACACTAGTGAAAAAGTTAGTTTACTCTTGATTTACCGATGCGCTATTGAAATCAAATTTGCATCATTAGAAATATTAGTCATTTTTGCAAATTTCATTCACTTTGTTTTTTTATAAAATTATTGATTTGATTGTATCAATATGCCGATGAAAATTGCTGCTAGAGCCTAAATATGTGAAGGTCCCAACCAATCTATTATATGCTGATGACATATTTATTTTTGGCAATGTCTTTGTAAAATATGTCGAGAGGGTGGATTTTTTGAGGAAGTATCAAGAGTATTCTGGACAACATATCAGTCTTGAGAAGAGCAAGTTTTTCTTATGGAAAATGACCCATCAGCGGGAGCATAGGGTGGCTAGTCTTCTGGGGATGCCAATTGCACATTTCCCTACTCGAGACCTTAGATTAGAGGCTTCTAGAGGCTGTGTGACCAGATCAAGGCTGCTTCATATTCTTGATAAAATTAAATCAAGAATGCAAGGACGAAAAGCAAAACTCCTATCTCAGGCTGGTCCGGTGGCATTTGTTCACTCTGTGATTTCTAGTATTCGTTTAGTCTATTGGTGGCCAAGAATATAATCAAATAAGCAAAAGCTTGGATAAGGAACTTTTTTTGGATAGGAAGCATAGAGTCAATAAAAAAAGATCACTGTTAAACGAGAGTCTGTTTGTTTGCAAAAATCAAATGGTGGTTTAGGAATTCCTTGGCTTAGCTAGAGATGTTAATTTGGCTTGTCTTTGTAAACTTGCATGGATGATAAAACACAAAAAAGTCATGGTGCTAAATTTGCAAGACGTGGATTGATGTACTCTAGGGGCAATTTAAAACATGGTATTCAGCACTCTTCTATTTTGAGTGGCCTTAGAAAAGTCTGGAAGTTTGTCCCAGAGAATGAGTATTGGAAATCAAAGGAAGGTTAGGTTTTGGTGTGACCAATATTTGGGGCGTTTTTTCATTGTTGGTTGTACGAGGTTGGAGGGCATGATGGGACCTTCAAATCTGATGGTGGCCGATTGTATATCTGATGGTAAATGGATAACTCTAATAGTGAAATCAGATGCTCTTAAGGATCTGGTTGAACTTATACATATGATTCCTGTACCTGATCCAAACCAACATGATGTTTATTGTTGGAGAGATGCACAGAGTTCTCCATAAAGTTTTTTTGGTGAAAAGGGAATTTATTTAAATCGAAAACCTCTGGGGAAAGGACAACCAGAAGCATCAAAATACAGATTCCAGTTTATCAAGGGTGGGGGATTAACAGAGATGAGATCAAGAGAATGTTGGGAGGCAGCAAGTGAGGCTAGTTTATCTGCCACATGATTTCCTTCCCTGTGTATGTGATTGAAGGAAATAAAATCAAAATGCAGCTTCAGGGAACGGATCTCATCCAATGTATTCTTGATCCTCCAAGGTTCCAGATCGTCATTGTGATTAATAAGCTTGATTATAGCTTCATTATCTCCTTCGAAAATGATTTTCTTGTAGTTGTTCTTGATGTCTAGATGGATTGCAACTCTAAGAGCTTCAGCTTCGGCTTGAAGAGCAGATAAATTGTACTTTGATCTAGCAAAACATAATAAGGTATGGCCAAGGTTGTCTCGAGCAATACCGCCAACACCAGCAGAAAGTGTACCATTTAATCCCAATCTTGAGGAGCCATCAATGTTGAACTTGATGTAGCTTTGAGGGGGGGGGGGGGAGACCAGCAGATTGTGAGCTTCTTCTTCGATTTCTTACTATTGGAGTTGAGGCATCTGTAAGTTTCTGCATTCAGGGAGTGCGCAAGCCACCAGATTTGGCTTGGGGATTTGTAATGTTTCTGATGAGCTGCTTTGTTATAAGTTGACCAGATGAGCCATATTGTTATAAGATGAAGTGTTAATGCCCTTTCTCCCTTAGAATGTCTTACTGAAGTGTTGATCCATTGAGAGACCTGTTTGTCCACAGCAACATTGTATTTCCACCAGCAAATTCTGAAACGACTCCAAACCTGTTTAGCAAAATCACATTTAAGAAAGATGTGATTAATGTCAGCAGTATCCGAAGAACATAGGCAGCAAGTATCCATGATTTCACATCCTCTGTTGGATAGAAGGTTTGGGGAGGGGAGGGATTGGTGGAGCAGCTTCCATGTGAAGTGTAAGACTCTAGGACTCAGAGGGAGATGCCATAGTTTTAACCATGGTAAGGGATCAAGTTTGGTTTCTCTAGTATTAAATAACCTATAAGCAGAGGCAACTGTGAAGTGACCAGTATTGGTTTGGTCCCAGATGATCCTATCTTGCTTACAAGATGATGATAAAGGAATGTTCAAGATGGTATTAGCCACCTCGGGATCCCACCATTGATACACAAGATCACTGCACCAAGTAGAAGTAGATTGATCAATAAAATGAGAGACACTGGTTGGAGCATCCCGTGGGATGGGGTTCAAGTACAGCCTTTTCATCAGAAGGTTAATCCATCTAGTGCACCATGGATTAATATTTTCTCCATTGCCAACTTGATAGAAGATGTTGTTGAGAAGCATCTCACGGACTTTAATGAGGGATTTCCAACCCCAAGATGCATTTTGGGGTGTAGTAGCTTGGAGGAAAGAGCAGTTCTTGAAGTATTTGTCTTTAAGGACACGAAACCACATGGAGTCTTTCTCGATGAATGAGCTCCCGGACCTTCTTAGCAATAAGAGCATGATTGAAAGCCTCAAGGTTCTTGATATTCAAACCACCTTCACGCTTTGATTGGCAAATAGTACTCCATCTAACAGTATGTACATGATCTTTGTCTCCATTTGACCAAAAGAATTTTCTGTTTGCTTGTTCCATAGAGAAGGGTTTTTTTGGCAGCAAGAAGCATGACATGTAATGATTTGTCATGGTTTGAGATACAGCTTGTATGAGCATAGATTTCCCCGCATAGGTAAGTAACTTAGCTTTCCACCCTTGAAGCCTGTTGTTGACCCTATCAATGAGACCTTCACAATGCTTATGCTTAATTTTACCACTAAAGAGTGGAATGCCCAAGTAAATATCAAGTTCAGATGTGGGTATCATGTTGAAGATATCTGAGAGATGTTTTTTGGTTCGGTTGGGGGTGCTTTTGCTGTAATGAACTCTGGTTTTTTGTGAGTTGAGGGCTTGGCCAGATGCATGACAATAAAGATCAATGATCTTTTGAAACCTGGATACCTCTTTGTAGTTTGCTTGACCAAAGAGAATGAGATCATCAGCAAATGCAAGATGGGAGAGGCTTTCTCCACCATTAGATAATTTGATACCCTTGATTTTCTTCCTTGATCTTGCTAATTCAATATGACTGGAGAGGACTTCAGCACATAGAATAAATATGTATGAGGAGAGAGGGTCTCCTTGCCTAAGACCTCTTTCAGGTTTGAAGTACTTGGTGGGGTTAACATTAATGAGGATGGAAAGTTGTGGAGTAGTAATGCAAAACATAATCCACTCAATCCAAGGAGATGGAAAGCCATAGGCATGAAGAACTCTCTTTATAAATGACAATTCAAGTCTGTCATAGGTTTTGCTCATGTCAAGTTTGATTGCCATGATACCTCTCTTCCCCTTTTTCCTTTGATTGATCTTGTGCATAACTTCATGACCAATGAGGATGTTATCCTGGATGTGTCTTCCTTTGATGAAACCATTCTGATTAAAGGATATGATTCCAGGCATAATTTGCTTGATTCTGTTGACCATAATCTTAGTAATGATTTTGTAAGTAACATTACATAAGCTTATAGGTCGAAAATCATTCACAGAGGATGGGATATCAACTTTTGGAATGAGTGAAATGAAGGTATGATTGATTGTCGACGTGAAGGTAGAAGTTCTAAAGAAGCTTTTGACATGATCAATGACTTCCTTTTTACATATATCCCAGGAAGAGTGATAGAAGCCATTAGAGAAGCCATCAAGGCCAGGAGCTTTATGACCAGGAATGCTAAGGATGGTTGAAAAAAATCTCTTCATTAGTAACAGGGGAGCTAAGTATATGAATGTGATCAGCCGAGATTCTACCTCTGATGGGATCAAGGAATGATTCATCAAAGGTAGGATTAGTGGATGAGAATATAGCTTTGAAATGTGAAATGAAGGTTGATTCAATGAGTGCAGGATCATCACAGGTTGTACCATTGTAATTGATGGATCAGATTCTATTTCTAGCTCTCCTTTTCATGGTAGTCAAATGAAAGAATTTTGTGTTTCAGTCACCCTGAAGATACCATTGGAGTCTTGATTTTTGATGCCATTTGATATCAATCTGATTGAGAGTCAATCGAAGAGAAGCTAAGAGTTTATTCTCAGCAACTTCCCAATTTAAATCTCTATGATTAGTTGGACATTTCATATGATTGTCAATGTCCAATCTGATTTGAGATTCTTTTTTATGTAGGTCACCAATATGAGACCAGTTCCAACGTTTGAGGTGTTGTTGGAGATGTTGAAGCTTAGTAGAGAGGATGTGTGAGGGGAAACCTTTAGCATCAAAATTCCATCCAGCAAATGTGATGTCGAGAAATGATGGTTCAAGGGTCCAAAATTTCTCAAATCTGAATGGTTTCTTGGATTTATTGATTGGGGGGGTCTATGTGAAGGATAAGAGCACAATGGTCAGATTTTGTAACTGTAAAGTGTTGGACGTAGGCATCAGGGAAGGTATTGAGCCAATAGGGGTTAGCCATGAATCTGTCTAGAATTCCTTCGACCCTTCTTTTACCTCTTTGTTTATTACACCAAGTGTATTTCAAGCCATGTGCTTGTATGGGGCAGAGCTTGGCAGCAAAGGAGAAATTTTGAAACTCAGAAGTCCTTTGCTGCCTCAGTGGGAGACCTCCCAACTTATCGAAGCTAGACATATAAGAGTTCCAGTCCCCACCCAAGATCCATGCATTATCCACAAATTGTGCTAAATTATGCAAAGTCAGCCATTGGTATTTTCTGATGTTATGATAAGAACTCAAGTAAAGAAAAGTCATAGTCCATTGAAATGAGTTACAAGATACAACAGTATGAATGCACCACTCAGATGACCACAAAACAGTAAGATTGACAGACGATGACCAGCATAAAAGAAGGCCTCCACTATTGTGGAGGGGAGGGAAAGTGGTAAAGGAATCAAAACCTAACATTCTAGAAAAAGATTCAAGACATAAAGTGCTGCTTTTAATCTCAGATAAGAAAACAAAAGTTGGCCTGAATTTCCTGATATTTCTAATGATTTCCCTTTGTGTCGAGATATGACCAAGACCTCGACAATTAAGACAATATGCAATCATGGCCCCTGTGATGGCAATTTTCGGTTTGCCATCAACACCTCAGGTTCAACTTGCTTGAGTTTCTGCTTCTTTAAGTTAGCTCCAGAAAATTCAGAAGTTTCACCAACTTCTTGAATGGTGAACTTTCTTTTGTAAGGGATTAGAGTGGGAGAATGCTGAAGCGGAGCTTCCTTTTTCCCAATCATGTTGCTATGGTTGTTTTCAGTAAAGGCATATTGTTCACTTTGCTTGGCCTGGGGGAGAATCCATAGTTATGGACTTGTTGGAACATCCAATTGAAATGTTGGAAGAGTGGGGTAAGAGATGGAGGGGTTGTAATTGGTATGTTGGTTGAGTGAGAAATGGGTTCTGGGCAAGAGTGAGGTTTGTGGTGAGTTGAGGGTTGTAGTTGGATGGGTCGAGAGATAGAGAACTCCATTGATTCAAAATCAGTAGGATGAGCATTATTGATGTGGTCTTGATCCTTCAAAGGTCTAATGATATTGATAGGTATCGGATCATTTAATGCATGATACCTAGGGATTTCAAGGTTGAAAGTATGTGTCATCCATAGGAATGCTTTCAGAATACAGATCTGTCTTTCCTTGGTGTAGGTTGCTTCAATGGGTGGATTGGGGATCGCATTCAAGTTAGTGGGGTTGAAAGGGATGGTGCCAAGGAAAAGATTATCATAGATTCTACAGATTTCTATAATAGGGCTCACTCTTCTCGCAGGAATAGCAAGTTTAGGGAGGAGCAGCTTAAGGTTGTCTGCAGCTTTCGAGGAAGATATGAACTGTGTGAGTTCTTTGGTGGTTTTGAAGGGGCACTCAAGGCTCTTGTGGCCAATTCTAATGCAGTTTGGGCATATATTGGTTGGGAGGTATTCATAGCTGAAATAGATGACTTGATGTTTTTTTGGGGTGATCTCAAAGATGACAGAAGTGACTAGGTCAAGGTCGAGGGGGATAGCTATGCGAGCAGCTGGGAGATTATTTGAGGCAACAGGTCCTTCAGGGTTCTCTAAGTCTAATACATGGCCAACAGTGGAGAAAAGATCAAGGAGAATGTCTGATTTATGTAAACTCCAGTGCAGATTGGTAATTTAGACCCATAGGATGCCAAAGTTGAAAGGGGAGAGGTTAGCTTGGACAGACCGATTCCGGGGGTTGCATGAAAACCACATGATTCCTGTAGTACTAGGGTTGGGAAAAGAGGACAACATTCAAGTCTCTGGCTCTACCAAATTTGATGATAAAACGATCGTGTGCACCTTCAATAAGGTAAAAGCCCTCCACCTTAACAGATTTGGATTTCCAGCCTCCATTGACCATCTTTTGGAGCTCAGAATAGGTGATGTGGATACCATCAGGGACCCAGCCGATGATTGTGTATTTGAGATCTTGGGTGATTTCTTCAAGTTTCTGGGAGGTGAGTATGACTTTGTTAATGGGACAAACAAGAAGATCAATTTTAGCAGCAAAATCAGCAGCTAGTCTCTCACCAGAAGGATCGTTAAGTAAGAAATGGAGGAAGTCAGAGTGGAGGTTAGAGATAGAGGATGATGAGGATGGATTTGCCATGAAGTTCCTATCCACAGAGGACCTGACCACGGCTTTAGATACACAGACAGTGTAGGAAGCTTGATGTTGGTATGCAGAGGGATAGGAGAAGCAAATCCGTCTCCATCGATAAATAGTAATTGAGAAGAGGTGGGAAAACTAGAGTGTGGACGGGAAAAGGGGCCAAGGAGAGATTAGTTGATGATTGCTGCCGGAAGTTGGAACGAATGAGGATTCATTGCCGTCATGCTTAGAAGGGAAACAGGAAAAAGGATGAAGATGCAGTCTCATGATATCATAAAAAGGCATGAAAAACAGAGAATCATGTGCCAGATATCATATCGAGCTCCGTGAAAGATGAAGTGCAAAAATGAAGCAACATATTTCCAAGACATGCATGCAGCCCAAAATCAAATTAAAGTTCACATAGGAATGAAACGAAAGCACAAGTAAACATCACAAAACAAAAACACATGATGTAATAAATGAAGGAGTCGAAGGGTCTTAGTACATACCTGGATCAGGGTAAAGTTGAAGTGGGAGAACAAAAGGATGAATCAGAGGAGAGTAAAGGTAGACAAACCAAATTTCTCTAGCCAAATAATGTCAGATGCAAACCCAGATGCAAGATCAAAGTGAAGATGAAGGATCCACGCAAAGAGAACAGGGCTCAAGAAAGCCCAGAAGAAATAGAGACCTCAAACATAGCAATCGGGCATCGAAACGTGGTGAATTCGAGCTCGAAGAAATGAGATTAGGCAAGTAGATCTAGTACAAACCAAGAAGGGAAGAAGGGTCTTCAGTGCACAAATCAGAAGCAAGGAATCCAAAGGTTACCCAACAAACTAGACTTTAAATAAAATTCAAATTTATGGGAATCCCTGTAATTCATTTCCCTACAATTCTCTATAATTCCCTCATAGGATTGTGCCATGTGACATTTAAGGAATCCAAAGGTTATCCAATTTAAACTAAATTTGAATTTTATTTAAACCCACCCATAAATTTGAATTTTATTTAAACTCTAGTTTGTTGGGTAACCTTTGGATTCCTTAAATGCCACATGGCACAATCCTATGAGGGAATTACAGGAAATTGTAGGGAAAGGAATTACAGAGGATGTGAATCCTTGATATTGTCTAAAGGTTACTAAATTATTGTCACAGTAATACTCTATTAAAAGTGAATAAATCCTCTCCAAAAGAACAAGAAGAAAAGGGTTTCATCTCGATGGATGTAGGTCTTTCTCCTTGGATGACTGAACCACGTTATATATTGTGTTGTGTTCTTTTATCTTTTCTTTGAATGTTTTTCAACATGGCATCAGAGCAGTCAAGATCAACTGCTTTTTCTACAATGACAGTGGTGGTTTCCTCTCTGGTTGGTGTTTGTTAAGTGCTGCCTAAGCTTTGTGGTTTGATTCATTGTGATCTACAAATTATTTCTATTGTTTGGATGACAAGAACCTTAAGATAAGTTTCTCTTCGAAACCTTTTGAGCTCTATATTTTGTTTGGTTTTTTTTTTCTTTAAAGGGAAATATTGGCTGAGATATTCCCACTTCTATGAAATGGTGCAATTTTTTTGGTAGAGAGAATGGTGTTGTTTGATCCATTAACAATTTGAAACAGAACACCAAAACAATCAAGAAAACAATCCAATCAACTTGGGTTATTGTTTTGTAAAAAATAAAAATAAAAAGGGGAAGAGAGTTTGAGGCATTTCTGGGTGGAGTCTTCCTGTAGATAGATTTTTCTTTGTTCGGCTCACCTTCCTTATAGAGAAACAGAAAAAAGGCACAAGAATATTAGTTGGTGGGTTGGAACCTTGATCTTCTAATTTTGAATGTTCTATGCAAATGCATTGACCATATCCACCATTGGTCTCAAGTTGCATAATTGTTGGGCAGAACCTGTTTTCAGCTAATCAGAGTATATTGTCTTCTTTTTTTTTTTTCTTTTTTTTTTTTCCAAGACATTTTCTATGTTGGTGTTATATTTCTTTGGGTACTCTATCAAAGTGTGGTTATACTTGAAGCATTGTGATTTCTTATAATAATGGTTGAATCTACATCTGCCATTAGATCTACTTATGAGTTTGGGATTGTAACTCACTCTAGTAATGTCTCTGCTCTCGATGTTTTTTCTGCAAATTACTTTGTTATTAATTCTAGAGCAACAGATCATATATGTTGCACTACTCACGGGTTGCTAAATTTTTGCCCGGCTAAATTCCACTCCCCAATTATTGTTGCTAATGGGACCCAAGTTCCTGTTCAAGGAATTGGCACTACCACATTATTTTCCATAGCTTGTGGATGTGTTATTCGTGCCTGGCTTATCATCCAATTTGTTGTCCAAACTTTCCAAAGACTTGAATTTACCGCTATTTTCTTCACCACCAAGGCTATGTTTAAGGACAACACAGGAAAAATACTTGGTGAATGACGGTTTCATCAAGGGCTTTTCATCCTTGATTTTCCTTTGGATGCTCTTGTTGCAAAAGGAAGTAGACATACCATATCTCAGTTTTGGCACAATCATATGGGTCATCCTTCACATATGTCAGCGGAATTATTTGAATTAGTGCATTCTGATGTCTAGAAATCACTCGTGGACTCTCATGATGGTTTCAAATACTTTGGTACATTCGTTGATAACAAGTGGCTATATCTGCTACGTTTCAACAGTGCTGACAATGTTCAAGAGTTTGTCAAAATGGTTCAAACTCTACGCACTGATAATGAAACAGAATATAATAACAATCCATTGTAGGCCTTCATTCCAAGTCAAGGTATGTTGCATCAGACTTCTTGTGTCGACACCCCATAGTAGAATGGAGTAGCTGAATGAAAAAACCAACATCTTCTTAAGGTGACTAGTTCTCTTCTATTCCATGCAAATGCCCCTAAAATGTATTGTTCCTGGGCTGTTTCAACTAGTTGTTATTTAATCGACCGTCTTCCTAGCAAGATTTTGAAGTACAAGGACCCAGCGGAAATTCTTCTTGGGGACGTTTATTAACAACTCCCATCTTTGGGTGTTTGGGTGTGTCTGCCTCGTTTATTCACCTGGTGACAAATTAAACCCTCGAGCTTGCGAGTGTATTCTTGGGTTATTCATCTGTTAAGAAAGGCTACAAGTGTCTTGATCCTTCCACTGATAAAGTTTATATCTCTCATGCTGTTATGTTTGACGAATCTCACATGTTCTTTTCTAGCAGGGATAAACCTCAGGAGGAGATTGATAACAATGTTTTTGACTATTGTGACCTCATTGTTGAAGTTGCTCCCATGCCAATTGTGTCGGAGAATCTTAGGATGACAGTAACAATGACGTTGCCCCTGAACATCAAGTTGAGGTTCTTGAGGACCAAGTGGAAAATCAACCAGGTGTAATAATCGATGCAAACCCAGAAGTTGTGGATCGAAGAGGGGGGGGCGCACGCGCCCCCCCCCCCCGCGCGCGTGGGCCCCCCTCTCTTTTTTTTTTTCTTCCCCCCCCCCCCCCCCCCCCCCTCCCTTCTCCAACTCCCCCCCCCCCCCCCCCCCCCCCCCCCCCCCCCCCCCCTCTACCACATAATAATTCCACCAACAACCCCCCTCCTTCCTTCCTTTCCCCCCCCCCGGCCCGCGCCCCCCCCCCCCCCCCCCCCCCCACCCCACCCTCTCTCCTGGGGGGGGGGGGGGGAAGAAGGAGGAGGGCGCGCCCCACCAAAAAAACCCCCCATTATTTTTTTTTTCCCCCCCCGGGGGGGCCCCGGGGGGGGGGCGAAGGGGGGACAAAATTTTATTTAAAAAAGGGGGGGCCCTTGGGCCCCCCCCCCCCCCCCCCTGGCCCCCGGGGTTATGTTGCGTCTAGAACTTCTTCGAGAGCCGGATATTGAGATGACCACCTTAAGAGCTCTCCAACTAAGTTGGAATAACTGAGATGCCTGCACACACAAAGAAAGCAAGAACGGTCCGGCCTAGTTTTGGCCGGGGAACCGCCTCCGACGCTCAAATCAGCCTAAGTAACAATAATGGTTCTTGAGAGAGTTCTCAAGAACGTAATGAGTAAGTACTCAGATGAAAGTTCTCGTTACCTTTCTCCATGTTGGAGGTAGGTTTATATAGAAGTTACTTGGAGGCGGCGATTCCTTAGATTCCGGATCGATAGTTGAGGAGTGAGTGTAGTGGAATAACGGCTCCTTCTTTGTCGCACCTGATATCGCCGTTATGATGACTCACCTCCCCAATTCTCGGAATAGATATGCTGAGTGTTTATGAGTAACTAACTCTTCTTGACTTAGTCAAGAGAGTCTTCTGAGAAATGCTAGAGTTGGATATTTTTCCCAAGTGTGGCACTTCTCCAACGAAGAAATGAATCTGCCAAGATGGAGGTGTCTCTCCCGAATGAGGCCCTCGGGACCTTCTTTAGGGAAGAAGTGAGCCATCTCATATGGGAGGTGTTTCTCCCGAATGAGGCCCTCGGGACCTTCTTCAAGGAAGAAACCAGATGACAAAAAGAGAGGTGTATTTGTCCCGAGTGAGGCACTCGGGACCCTTTATGAGGGAAGAGAATCATCAACCCGAGGGGGGTGCATCTCTCCCGAGGGGGTGCCTCTCTCCCGAGGGGGGTGCCTCTCTCCCGAGGGGGGTGCCTCTCTCCCGAGGGGGTGCCTCTCTCCCGAGGGGGGGTGCCTCTCTCCCGAGGGGGGGTGTCTCTCCCGAGGGGGGTGCCTCTCTCCCGAGTGGGGGTGTCTCTCTCCCGAGGGGGGAGGACCGGGATCATATTTCCCCACAACAGAGCCCCCCATTCCATGCGATTGACTTCTCGAACGTATGGAATGTTACTCCCAGGCTTCTTAGAAAATTTTCTTTCTTCTTGGAGAAACTTTTAAGACGTCGTCTTGAATGAGAGCCATTATTTCTCCAAGGCCTTCGCAATTCCCAACCGTCGTACTAATTCACATTTATTGCTGCTCCTGATATGCGAATGGTCGTGTTATCTCGGCCGTTGATCTATTCGATCAAGGGCCGTTTGATTGAGATCTTGAGTCCCTTAATCTTGACCGTTGTGTCTGTTCATTGCTGGTCGTTGGATCGCGACCTTTCATGTGCCAGATCTCAACCGTCGCTTTGCTTGATTTACAGCCATTGGATGTGTCTCTTCATCTTCCTACTCCTCACTATAAATAAAGGTTCAATCCTCATTTTCAATTTTTTGCTTGCAAACTCCCTCTGAAGTCCCCTGACTGCGTTGCTTGCTTTCTCCAACTCGCTATTCCAATCTTCAAACCAGTAAGTTTCTCTAACTTTTCTTCATTTCTTTCCTTTGTCATTTCCTTATTATGGATAACTTAAGAAAAGGCAAGGAAATAGCCCGAGCTTCCTCCCGACTGGAGGTCCCGACCGCCACGATCTCCGGTCCCCGAGACGTCTTCCCGAACCCAATCCATGCATTATTCCAGTGAAGATGCTTTCTCTGGCTCTTCTGACTCTCGTATTGTGAGAGCAACTGCCGACTTAGCTAGGGACGACCCTCTTGACCAAGAACCTCTATGCTCCGACTTAGGAATGGACTTAGTCAACCTTGGTCTTTCTATGGATTCTTCGGATGAGCGGGAAGTTGATAGTATTAATCAATCTCCTAGTAAATTCCGAGTGAGTCAGAGACATTATTCGCCTCGCCCACCCCTTTCTCGTCCCCAGGATTGCCACAATCGCTGGCTCCTTTTATTTTCTCCGAATCGCTCTCCGAAGAAGCAATTCTCGAAGAAAGGAACAAACCCAAGACGCCCTCTCACATTGACTATAACCTCAAGTCTTCGGGTCCCGAGTTCTATCCCGGAGATCTCAGCCCCAAATATCTCCAGCGTCTAAGGGATTTCTGCGAAATTCCAAAAGACTATCTCTTTCAGCTCCCGTCTTCTTCTAGTCGGGTTGGAGAGCCCCGAACGGGGCCTTCTCCCTTTACTACGATGCCTTCTTAGGAGGTCTTCGCTTTCCCGTTCAGAAAATTTTTGAAGATCTTCTCGTCCATTACGGAATTTCTCCCTCCAACCTTATTCCGAATAGTTGGAGAAGTGTTTCTTGCTTTGTTGGTTTTTGTCATAATGTGGGAGTCGAACCAACATTCCCCCTTCTTCATCGTTTCTTTGAAGTTAAGAGTCAATCAAAATGGGGTTGGCTCTCTCTTCTTCGTCGGGCAACCGACGCTGTGGAATGGTCAGGCAACATCATTTTGCCGAAGTCTATGCCTACCTCCACCAAAGGGTGGAGACATCACTTTTTCTTTTGTCAGCCCCCAGTTCCGCCGCCATTCCCAACTTCTTTTGTGAAGAAATCCAACTCTGATCTTAAAAGACTCAACAATCCTATTGAGTTATCCGCTGCCGAAGAAGCAGCTTTAGAAAAGATCATCCAAGTCGGCGGAGATTCAGCCGCAGTTCACGGATATTTACCTGAGTATCCGGCTGCTCTTCAGTTGTGGGGCTTTTCTCCGGGTGAGCCCCTTCTTCATTGACATTCTTCAATTTTGTATATTTTTCTTATCTTTGCACTTTCTGACTTTCTTCGTTTGTTGTCGCAGTGTCTAGCAAATTAGACATCGACGCTCTTCGGGCATTGACAACCGGGAATGTCAAAGAGGCTTTCGCCCGAAAGCCAGCGAAGAAAGGTGGTGCTTCGGACACAGGTCCCGTTGTCCAAGCTCTCGGCGCTCCGGGGTCGTCCAAGCCTTCGGGCAAGAAGACCGCAAGGAAGAGCGTCTCCTTGGGAGGGGGCCTCCTCGAGATAGGTATTCCCCAGGCCTCTCCCTCAAGCCGCTCGGGAAGGCCCTTGAAGAGGGCTCGGGAGAGCGAGAAGGCTGCTTGAGGAGGACTCTCCAAAGTCCCCTGTCTTCGTTCCCGGCTGGGATCTGACTTCTTTGGACACCGTGCTGGGGGACTCCAACACTGCCAGATCTTGGCTTCTTGAGGGGATGATCCCTTCGGACCGAAAGTATCTGAAGGATCTTTCGGACGACAAATTCTATGCCAACGCCTACAGGTAATTCTCCATCCTTAGTCCCTCATAGTTCTCCAAGTGATTTCTTTAACGTGGTATTCCGTATTTTCTCTAGGTTCTTCTCTGGAGGGGCGCATTACATGGGCGAGTGCTTAATTCGTTCCGAGCACTTGAGAGATCAGCTTCGAGAGCTGAAGGAAGATCAAGAACGCACCGCCGCAGAACTTTCTGAGTCTATTAAGACTGTCAGGTCATTGAAGAAACGTGACGAAGAAAGGGGCTTGAAGCTGAAGGAGATATCCCAAAGCAAGGCGGCTCTCCAGGGGGAACTCTCCGAGGCCAAGGAAAATTTGGAAGAGGCTCTTCAAGAAATGGAGAAGTTAAGGCGTGAGAAAGCTGAGATGGAGTCCATTGCCGGGCAACTTCGCGAAGAAGTCCGAGTCGGTAAGCTTCCCGTCAATGCCGATGAGGTGCCCGAGGTGGTCCAGAAAGAGATCATCACTTCTTACCTCGGCACTTCTCAGTTCAAGAATCTCCAGGTGGCTCTCTCTGCTTCGACCTACCGTCTCGGGCTTAATGACGCTTTTACTGCTGTTCTCCGACGGGTCGATATTCCTAACCCGAAGGAATTAGGCGGAATGCTAGACGGTAGAGTTTATGAGACTCTTAAAAGAGCCGTACCCGAAGGGGTTGTATGCCAAGAACCCTTCAGCCCTCCCGACCCTTTTCTTTATGTTGATGATGATCAAGCGGGGGGCTCTGGAGAGAGTCTTGAGAAGGAAGCTCCCGGTGGCGACGGGCTTGGTGAAGACAATCCTCCCGAGCTTGAGAATTCTCCTGAGAAGTGAAAGACTTCAACCTTTTCTTCCTTCCGTTTTCTGAGAAACGTTTGGAATTTTTATAAACAATGTTTGAATTTTGCGCAACTTTGCGCTTTCTCTGTAATATTTGTCGTTTGAATTTCGCGCAACTTTGCGCTTTCTCTGTACTATTGGTCCCTTTGGCCAAATGTTTTGAATAGTTGCGCAACTTATTGTTTTCTTCAAACTGAGGCATTAAGCTTCTCTGTTGACTGGTCTCGTGTGTCTTCTCCCTTAGCGTAATGCCTTAGGGTTGATGATATTTTGATTTCTCCCAAGCCTTTATTACAAATGGTCCCGAATATGGTCCCGAATGAAGGACTTGGGGAGAAATGTATCTCATGGATAAAATTCCATCTCATGAGAGTCTCACTTGGAATTTCCTGAGAGGTGGGGAAAACTCCCGAGTGGCTACCCGAGCGAGGTCCCGAGTGTAACGCTATTGAATAATTCCATCTCATGAGAGTCTCACTTGGAATTTCATGAGAGGTGGGGAAAACTCCCGAGTGGCTACCCGAGCGAGGTCCCGAGTGTAACGCCATTGAATAATTCCATCTCATGAGAGTCTCACTTGGACTTTCATGAGAGGTGGGGAAAACTCCCGTGTGGCTACCCGAGGTGGAGGGCCCGAGGCCGAGTGTAACGCCATTGAATAATTCCATCTCATGAGAGTCTCACTTGGAATTTCATGAGAGGTGGGGAAAACTCCCGAGTGGCTACCCGAGCGAGGTCCCGAGTGTAACGCCATTGAATAATTCCATCTCATGAGAGTCTCACTTGGACTTTCATGAGAGGTGGGGAAAACTCCCGTGTGGCTACCCGAGTGAGGTCCCGAGTGTAACGCCATTGAATAATTCCATCTCATGAGTCTCACTTGGACTTTCATGAGAGGTGGGGAAAACTCCCGTGTGGCTACCCGAGTGAGGTCCCGAGTGTAACGCCATTGAATAATTCCATCTCATGAGAGTCTCACTTGGAATTTCATGAGAGGTGGGGAAAACTCCCGAGTGGTTACCCGAGTGAGGTCCCGAGTGTAACGCCATTGAATAATTCCATCTCATGAGAGTCTCACTTGGACTTTCATGAGAGGTGGGGAAAACTCCCGTGTGGCTACCCGAGTGAGGTCCCGAGTGTAACGCCATTGAATAATTCCATCTCATGAGGTCTCACTTGGAATTTCATGAGAGGTGGGGAAAACTCCGTGTGGCTACCCGAGTGAGGTCCCGAGTGTAACGCCATTGAATAATTCCATCTCATGAGAGTCTCACTTGGAATTTCATGAGAGGTGGGGAAAACTCCCTGGGTGGCTACCCGAGTGAGGTCCCGGTGTAACGCCATTGAATAATTCCATCTCATGAGAGTCTCACTTGGACTTTCATGAGAGGTGGGGAAAACTCCCGTGTGGCTACCCGAGTGAGGTCCCGAGTGTAACGCCATTGAATAATTCCATCCCATGAGAGTCTCACTTGGAATTTCATGAGAGGTGGGGAAAACTCCCGAGTGGCTACCCGAGTGAGGTCCCGAGTGTAACGCCATTGAATAATTCCATCTCATGAGAGTCTCACTTGGACTTTCATGAGAGGTGGGTAAAACTCCCGTGTGGCTACCCGAGTGAGGTCCCGTGTGTAACGCCATTGAATAATTCCATCTCATGAGGTCTCACTTGGAATTTCATGAGAGGTGGGGAAAACTCCCGGTGGCTACCCGAGCGAGGTCCCGAGTGTAACGCCATTGAATAATTCCATCTCATGAGAGTCTCACTTGGACTTTCATGAGAGGTGGGGAAAACTCCCGTGTGGCTACCCGAGTGAGGTCCCGAGTGTAACGCCATTCAATAATTCCATCTCATGAGAGTCTCACTTGGACTTTCATGAGAGGTGGGGAAAACTCCCGTGTGGCTACCCGAGTGAGGTCCCGAGTGTAACGCCATTGAATAATTCCATCTCATGAGAGTCTCACTTGGACTTTCATGAGAGGTGGGGAAAACTCCCGTGTGGCTACCCGAGTGAGGTCCCGAGTGTAACGCCATTGAATAATTCCATCTCATGAGGTCTCACTTGGACTTTCATGAGAGGTGGGGAAAACTCCCGGTGGCTACCCGAGCTAGGTCCCGAGTGTAACGCCATTGAATAATTCCATCTCATGAGAGTCTCACTTGGAATTTCATGAGAGGTGGGGAAAACTCCCGTGTGGCTACCCGAGTGAGGTCCCGAGTGTAACGCCATTGAATAATTCCATCTCATGAGAGTCTCACTTGGAATTTCATGAGAGGTGGGGAAAACTCCCGAGTGGCTACCCGAGTGAGGTCCCGAGTGTAACGCCATTGAATAATTCCATCTCATGAGAGTCTCACTTGGACTTTCATGAGAGGTGGGGAAAACTCCCGTGTGGCTACCCGAGTGAGGTCCCGAGTGTAACGCCATTGAATAATTCCATCTCATGAGGTCTCACTTGGAATTTCATGAGAGGTGGGGAAAACTCCCGTGTGGCTACCCGAGTGAGGTCCCGAGTGTAACGCCATTGAATAATTCCATCTCATGAGAGTCTCACTTGGAATTTCATGAGAGGTGGGGAAAACTCCCGGTGGCTACCCGAGTGAGGTCCCGAGTGTAACGCCATTGAATAATTCCATCTCATGAGAGTCTCACTTGGACTTTCATGAGAGGTGGGGAAAACTCCCGTGTGGCTACCCGAGTGAGGTCCCGAGTGTAACGCCATTGAATAATTCCATCCCATGAGAGTCTCACTTGGAATTTCATGAGAGGTGGGGAAAACTCCCGAGTGGCTACCCGAGTGAGGTCCCGAGTGTAACGCCATTGAATAATTCCATCTCATGAGAGTCTCACTTGGACTTTCATGAGAGGTGGGGAAAACTCCCGTGTGGCTACCCGAGTGAGGTCCCGGTGTAACGCCATTGAATAATTCCATCTCATGAGTCTCACTTGGAATTTCATGAGAGGTGGGGAAAACTCCCGGTGGCTACCCGGCGAGGTCCCAGTGTACGCCATTGAATAATATTCAGCGGTCTCACTTGGAATTTCATGAGAGGTGGGGAAAACTCCCGTGTGGCTACCCGAGTGAGGTCCCGAGTGTAACGCCATTCAATAATTCCATCTCATGAGAGTCTCACTTGGACTTTCATGAGAGGTGGGGAAAACTCCCGTGTGGCTACCCGAGTGAGGTCCGAGTGTAACGCCATTGAATAATTCCATCTCATGAGAGTCTCACTTGGACTTTCATGAGAGGTGGGGAAAACTCCCGTGTGGCTACCCGAGTGAGGTCCCGAGTGTAACGCCATTGAATAATTCCATCTCATGAGTCTCACTTGGACTTTCATGAGAGGTGGGGAAAAATCCCGAGTGGCTACCCGAGCTAGGTCCCGAGTGTAACGCCATTGAATAATTCAATCTCATGAGAGTCTCACTTGGAATTTCATGAGAGGTGGGGAAAACTCCCGTGTGGCTACCCGAGTGAGGTCCCGAGTGTAACGCCATTGAATAATTCGAAGAGATAGATGTCGACAATGAAGACGTGGATTTATTGAAAATCAAATGGTCTTTCGACTTTACCTGCAAATGTTACATATTTGGATTAATTCTATTGATAGAATTTCCGAAGGTTCATGGAATTCCAAGTTCGATCAATTGTCTCGCCCGTGGCCAAGCTTTTTAGCTTGTAGGTTCCTGGTTTCGTCTCTTGTTCGACGAGATAAGGTCCTTCCCATGTGGGTGAGAGCTTGCCTTGGTTTCTTGGGTCTGAAGCCGCAACTTTGCGGAGCACTAAGTCACCCGTACGATGTCTTCTATTTTTTACCCGAGTATTGAAGTATCCAGCTACTCGGTTTTGATATCTTTGATTCCGGTATTCTGACATGCTCCGTATTTCGTCTATTAGATCAAGATTACTCTTCAAGCCTTCTTCATTTGCTTCTTCATTGAAGTCGGTATATCTCTTTGATTCTGCGCAATACCTCCACAGGGACAAGTGCTTCTGTGCCGTAGGCTAGCCGAAAAGGTGTTTCTCCCGTAGGAGTTCTAGCCGTGGTGCGATATGACCAAAGGACGCTTGGTAATTCTTCCACCCATTTGGTTCGACTTGTCTCCAAGCGCTTTTTATTCCATCCAACAGCGTCCGATTGGTTATTTCAACTTGCCCATTGCTCTGCGGATACGCCACGGATGATGTTCTATGCTCAATGTGATATCTTTCACAAAAATTCTTGAAGCCGGCTCCGATAAACTGCTTTCCATTATCGGTCACAAGGATCTTTGGGATTCCAAATCTGTAAATGATTCTTTCTTGAAAGAACTTCTCCATTTGTTTCTCAGTAATGGATGAGAGAGGTTCGGCTTCCACCCACTTAGTGAAATAGTCGATTGCCACGACCAAATATTCTCTATTGTTGGCGGCCTTAGGGAGCTTTCCCACCAGATCCATTCCCCACATGGCGAAGGGAATCGGACTGGAGACAGATGTAAGAGGGACAGCCGGAGTCTTCGGAACAGATGCATGAAGTTGACATTGCTTGCATTTTCTGACATATTCCACGGCATCTTTCTGAATAGTCGGCCAATAAAGGCCTTGGCGTATTATTTTATGGGCCAAAGCTCGGCCTCCCATATGCGCTCCACATATTCCTTCGTGTACTTCGGCTAAGGCATATTGAGCTTGAGAAGGGCCAACACACTTTAGAAGAGGTTGTGTGACCGATCTTTTATAAAGTTGTTCTTCAATAATGGTGAACTTCGCTGCTTGATTTTTAACTGCCTTAGCCTCCTTGACGTCTTCCGGAAGGATATCGTTCTTCAAATATGATATTATTGGGCTCATCCAACTAGGCTCTTCGTCAATATCCATCGCCTCGGCCTCCCGAATGCTAGGAATTTCTAAGCTGTTCAATATAAACGGCTGAGCCTAAGGTCGAATATTTGGATAAAGCCAACTTGGATAACTCGTCTGCTACTTCATTTTCCTTTCTCGGAATTTGCTTTATCTCAAGATGATCGAAATAATGGCAACAATCATCAATTTTGGCTAAGTAATTTGCCATTCTTGTTTCCTTTGCCTCGTACACGCCACGAACTTGATTCACGATCAACTGCGAGTCGCTTCGGACTTCCAATTCTCGGACTCTTAGGGCTCGGGCAAGTCTTAGTCCTGCTAAGAGGGCTTCATACTCGGCCTCATTATTAGAGGCTTTAAAGTTGAATCTTAAAGCATAATGAATAGTGAACCCATCCGGGCTGATAAGCATTAGTCTTGCTCCACTCCCCGAAGAGTTGCTCGAGCCGTCAACATGCAAAGTCCATAACTCTGGACCGGGTGAATTTTCTACTCCCGAACTAGGCATGCTATTCTCAAGAATAAAGTCGGCCAGAACTTGTCCCTTTATGGCTGGACGAGTTCTATACTCAATTTGATACTCGCTCAACTCAATAGCCCATGTGACCATTCTTCCGGCTAAGTCTGGTTTCTGTAGTATCTTCTTCAACGGGAAGTTGGTCAAGACTACAATTGGATGAGCTTGGAAGTATGGTCTGAGTTTCCGAGATGCGATTACAAGTGCTAAGGCTTGTTTATCCACATCCGGATATCGTGTCTCGGCATCTATTAAAACATGACTTATGAAATAGATAGGGTTTTGTGAAGTACCTTCTTCTTTTACTAAGACCGCGCTTACTGCCGCTGGAGAAATGGCTAAGTATGTGAATAATTGTTCTCCCGTTGAAGGTCGGGCTAAGAGAGGTGGAGTCCCGAGCTTCTCCTTCAATTTCTCGAACGCTTGCTGACATTCATCGGTCCATAAGGTATCCTTTGCCTTCCCGAGCTCTTTAAGAGCTTTGAAGAAAGGCAAGCATTTCTCACCCGATCGTGAGATAAATCCGTTTTAAGGCTGCTACTCTTCCGGTTAGACATTGGATGTCTCTAACCGTCCTTGGTGACTCCATCTCGAGCAAGGCTTTGATTTTCTCCGGGTTTGCCTCAATTCCTCTTCGGGATACCATAAACCCAAGGAATTTTCCGGAAGAAACTCCGAAAGCACATTTCTCCGGATTTAGCCTCATCTGGTATGTTCTCAAAGTATCAAAAACTTCTTCAAGATCTTCCAAATGACTTCTTCGACGATACTCTTTATGAGCATATCATCCACATATACTTCCATATTTCTTCCTATTTGGTCTTTGAAGACTTTGTTTACCATTCTCGATAAGTGGCCCCAGCGTTCTTCAACCCGAATGGCATTACTTTATAAAAGTAACTTTCTCGATCCGTCATGAAGGCCGTATCCTTCTCGTCCTTGGGATTCATCATAATTTGATTATATCCCGAATAAGCGTCCATGAAGCTCAATACTTCATGTCCTGCTGTAGCGTCGATCAAAAGGTCGATCCGAGGAAGTGGATAGCAATCCTTTGGGCATGCTTTATTCAAGTCCGTGTAATCTGTACACATTCTCCATTTGCCGTTGGCTTTCTTCACCATGACTACATTCGCCAACCAAGTTGGGCATTCTATGGGTTTTATAAAACCCGATTGCTCTAGTTTCTCCACTTCGGTCCTGATGGCAGCATGTTTCTCGAGCGAAAAATTCCTTCTTTTTTGGATCATTGGAATTGCATCGTCCCTTATCCATAAGCTATGTTCTGCAATTCTTCGATCTATTCCGGGCATGTCTTCGGCCGACCACGCGAATACATCTAGGTTGTTTTGGAGAAACTTCGGTGAGTTCTTCCTTGAATTCCGTAGGTTGTTCGGACCCGATCATAGTCCCTCTCTCGGGAAGATCCGGATGAAGTTGAATTCGCTCAAGCTTTTCAACTGGTTCGGCTCTCTGCATAGCTTCTTCATCCCGGTCATCCCGAATTTCAATACTCATTGTATTGCCCGATCTCTCGGCTTTTTTGACTTTCTTAAGATAATTCACATAACATTGTCTGGAGAGTCGCTGATCCGAAGAGCACTCCCCGACTCCCGCTGTGGTTGGAAACTTCAACTTCATATGTGTTGGAGAAACCACCGCCCCTAAGGCATTAAGAGTTGGCCTCCCGAGTAAAACGTTGTAAGCTGAAAGGTCCCGAACCACCATGAATGTTGCTTGGACGATTGCATCCCGAGGGGAGGTCCCGATCCTTAGATCCAATTGGATAGTCCCTTCGGATATGGCGGACGACCCGGCGAACCCATATAAATGAGTCCCGCATGGAGTCATCATCTCGTCCTCAAACTTCAATTTCTTAAATGCTTCATAAGATAGTAAGTCGGCGGAAGATCCCGTGTCCACGAGAACTCGGTGAACTTCTCGGTTTGCCAATTTCACTTTGATAACTATAGCATCGTCGTGAGGAGAAGTGACGCCCTTGAGATCTTCGTCGGTGAAGGTTATTGGATCTGGGCATAGGTCATTTCTTCGTTTTCTTGGCAATTGCATCGATCCCACGAACCGTGCCTTTTGCTTCGCCTTCTTAATGGATTCTTCCGTCGGATTTCCCAAAACGATGTAAATGGGGGAAAACTCCCGAGTGTCGGGTTTCTTCTCGGGATTCTTATCTGCCCTCTCGGGACTTTTGGATCTGAGTCTTTTAGTTGATCTAGGTGGGGACTTCTCTCGATCTTGTCGCTTCTTCTAAAGATATTTTTCAAGTTGCCCTGCCTGGATGAGCTTCTCGATCTCGATCTTTAGATTTCTGCACTCATCCGTATGGTGACCGTAGTCTTTGTGGAAACGGCAATACTTTGTCATATTCCTATCTTCGGGTCGGGCTCTTATCTTGCCCGGCCACTTCAAGTTGTCGTTATTTCTGATCTGTAATAGAATTTCTGACCTCTTAGTATTAAGAGGTGTAAAGTCTCCATTAGCGAGTCTTTCTTTCCAAACTCCCTTTTTGTCATCTCTTGCCCGAGCATTTGAATTTTGACCTCTTTCTCCATAATTCTTCTTTTCCTTTACGCCTCTCGTGGACTCTTCTCGGGCTTCGATAACTTCTGCAACCGTTGCTTGTTTTTGGCATTTCTTGAGAAGTGCTCCATAAGTCCTCGGCTTGTCTTGGAGTAATACCTCGAGCAAACGTCTTTGGGTTATTCCACTCCATAGCGCATTGTACGCCACTGTATCATCCAATTCTTCGACCTCAATAGCCACTTTATCGAATCTGAGAAGAAAGTCCCGAACGGACTCATTTGGTTTTTGCCTGATGGCAAAAAGGCTATCTGCTGTCTTCTTACTCCCGATGCAACTTCGGAATCGGGCAATAAATTTTCTCCCGAGTTCTCGAAAGTTTTGGATTGATCTTGGCGGTAGGCTAGAAAACCATTTTATCGCCGGGCCTTTGAGAGATGCCGGGAAAGTTCGGCATAATAGCTCATCTTCTCGGCCAATAACAGCCATGACCGATTTAAAATAACTAATATGTTCTCGAGGATTGGACTTACCTTCAAAGGGAGTGAATGTCGGCATGATAAAGTTCGGTGGAAGAGGTGCTCTCATGACTTCTTCTGAGAAGGGTTCTCTATCAACCACATCATAGTCGTCATCGAGGTCCCGATCATCAAGTCGTCTCTCCATGGCATCTAATCTTCTCCCGAGACCATGCGCCTCTTGACGCACTTGCGGAGACCGAACACTTCCGAGATCAGAATATTGGGAAGTTGGTCCATGAGAAGATCCATATTGACTAACCGACCCTCTCGGGTTATTAGATCTAGAATGGCCTCTTCCGTGACTTTCTCCTTCTTGCTCCCGAACTCCTTCATTTCTGCGCCCTTTTCTAGGTAAATCTTGAGTTTGCCTAAGCCCAGCCAAACGGTGGAACACACTTCCCCTTGACCGATCCTCTCGGGGACGTGGCTCTTCAATATGCACTCCTTGAGATCTTTCTCCAACCCGTTCGGCTGGTCTCCTTGGTATTCTGGGATTTCTCCTTTCTTCATTCATCGGGCGTTGCCTATCCCGAGTCTGACGGACGGCTTCACGCCTTCGTCCCTCTTGGGAATTTCTGGGGGGTCCGGATGGTACCCCGATCTGATGGACTAAGCCTCGAACGACTCCTTGGAGTTCCAACATTTGTTGTTGGACTTCTCTTTGCATATTCTGCAAATCGGCCACTGTCGCTGGAATAGGAGGTTGACTCGAACCGCCTTCTCCAAATGGAGTTGGAATAGTTAACGGGGGATTCTCCGGAACTCCTTCTTGACCTTCCTCTGGAATAGGAATTTGTCGATCTAGAGAAGGGAGAGTTTGTTCTTCAACACGTCCATTTTCTGTCTCCCTTTCTCTCGCTCGAGTGAGAATTTGAGAACTTGTCACCTGAGGTGTGGTACGTCTCGTCATGACTTTTTGTGACGTTTCCCACAGACGGCGCCAAATTGTTGCGTCTAGAACTTCTTCGAGAGCCGGATATTGAGATGACCACCTTAAGAGCTCTCCAACTAAGTTGGAATAACTGAGATGCCTGCACACACAAAGAAAGCAAGAACGGTCCGGCCTAGTTTTGGCCGGGGAACCGCCTCCGACGCTCAAATCAGCCTAAGTAACAATAATGGTTCTTGAGAGAGTTCTCAAGAACGTAATGAGTAAGTACTCAGATGAAAGTTCTCGTTACCTTTCTCCATGTTGGAGGTAGGTTTATATAGAAGTTACCTGGAGGCGGCGATTCCTTAGATTCCGGATCGATAGTTGAGGAGTGAGTGTAGTGGAATAACGGCTCCTTCTTTGTCGCACCTGATATCGCCGTTATGATGACTCACCTCCCCAATTCTCGGAATAGATATGCTGAGTGTTTATGAGTAACTAACTCTTCTTGACTTAGTCAAGAGAGTCTTCTGAGAAATGCTAGAGTTGGATATTTTTCCCAAGTGTGGCACTTCTCCAACGAAGAAATGAATCTGCCAAGATGGAGGTGTCTCTCCCGAATGAGGCCCTCGGGACCTTCTTTAGGGAAGAAGTGAGCCATCTCATATGGGAGGTGTTTCTCCCGAATGAGGCCCTCGGGACCTTCTTCAAGGAAGAAACCAGATGACAAAAAGAGAGGTGTATTTGTCCCGAGTGAGGCACTCGGGACCCTTTATGAGGGAAGAGAATCATCAACCCGAGGGGGGTGCATCTCTCCCGAGGGGGGGTGCATCTCTCCCGAGGGGGGTGCCTCTCTCCCGAGGGGGGTGCCTCTCTCCCGAGGGGGGGTGCCTCTCTCCCGTGGGGGTGTCTCTCTCCCGAGGGGGGTGCCTCTCTCCCCGTGGGGGTGTCTCTCTCCCGAGGGGGAGGACCGGGATCATATTTCCCCACAACAAACCCACACACCAAAACCAAAAGGGAAAAAAACACCCCCCCCCCCCCCCCAACAAAAAAAAAAACAGTATAATAATATGTTTAAATCTATCATCAATCCTCCCTCCCCCCACTCCCAGAGGAAGACGACGTCTCCCCTTCGACCCCTCGAGCAAGAAGTAAACATGTTTCTTCCACCCTCCCCCCCCCCCCCCCCCCCCCCGCCCACCAACCACACACCAAACAACCCAAAAAAAATTTTAAACAAACCCCCCCCCCCTTGGGTAAGGGAAATAAAAGTTTGCCCTTAAAAAACTGCTTAAAAAAAAGGGGACCTTCCACCCCCTCATTATTTATTAAAAGGACCACCAAAGGAACAATCATCGTACACGTCTATGTTGACGACATTTTGATTGCAGGTGATGATCTGAAATAGAAGCCCTCAAGTATCACTTGGATCAGGAGTTCGATATTAAAGATTTAGGTCAGCTTTGATATTTCCAGGGCATTGAAGTTGCCCAGTCCAATAAAGAGTTGTTCATGTCTCAGAGGAAATAGGTTCTCGATTTTCTCAAAGAATGGTAAATTGGGTGCAGCTCCTGTAGAGTCTCCAATGGATTATAATAGCAAATTCAGTGATAATTGTAAACCCTTATCTGATGTTGGACAATTTCAAAGATTGGTGGGCCGCTTAATCTACTTGACTATTACGAGGCCTGAAATTGCTTACGTTGCTAGTTATGTAAGTCAATTTATGTATGCCCCTAGTGAAGGACACATGACTCTTGTGGACAAATACTTTGATATTTGAAATCTTGTCCGGGTCGAGGTATCCTTATGAAGAACTATGGCCATACTGAGATTGTTCGATATTTAGATGCAGATTGGGCTGGGAATCCTTTAGACAGAAGGTCTACCTCCGGGTTTCGCACGTTTGTAGGAAGAAATCTAGTGACCTGGAAAACCAAAAAAAGAGTGTCGTGGCAAGGTCTAGTGAAGAGGCAGAATATTGGGCCATGGCTTTAGCAACAAGTGAAATGGTTTGGCTTTGACTTCTATTATATGAATTAGTATTTAATAACACCAGCTGTCCTATGAAGTTGTTTTGGGATAATCAGGCTGCGATTCACATTGCATCAAACCCTGTCTTTCACCAACGAACCAAACACATAGAAGTTGATTGTCACTTTGTTCACAAAAAGATTCAAGACAATACTATTGAGACTCTATACATCAAGAGTAAAGACCAACTTGTAGATATCTTCACTAAAGCTCTTTCAAGAAATGTGTTTCAAGATATGATATCCAAGTTGACCTCTTACAATGTCTTCGCTCCCACTTGGAGGGGGATTGTTGCCAAGATATGGGATCTTGGCTCCAATATAGTAAGAATCAAATAAAGGATCACAACAATTCGAAAGCTATAGGGAATAGGGTGATATTGTCTAAAGGTTACCAAAATTATTGTAACAGTAATTCACTATTTAAAGTGAATAAATCCTCCCCAAAAGAACAAGATGAATAGGGGATTCATCTCCATGTATGTAGGTCTTCCACCTTGGATGACTAACCACGTTATATCTTGTGTTATTTTCTATTATCTTTTCTTTGAATGCTTTTCAACACCAGCTTTGATGATGGAGGAACTTGTATGGAATGCCTCAGGTAGACCTATATTTCGCTTATGAGGTTTGATTAGGGCAGTTTCTTTCTCTTGTATTCTTTTTCACTATGTTTTGCTCTTCCAAGGAACCGGTGAGATTAGGTGTAATTTGAATAACTGATGTTGTGGGATGAGTGACAAAGGTTCTTTCTCATGGTGTATATAATGTGATCCGTTTTTGCTTTTAATATAAGTGACCTTTTAGTGGAAAAAATGAACTAAATAATTTATTAAATGGTTGCACTTGCTTAGTTTCCTGATCCCAGGAACTTACCGTTATATCAAAAAATGGTGAGCTCAATAAACCGGACTTTGATGAATAAACCAAGGGAATGGTGGATACGTTAAAATGAAGAAGAGCATGCCTATTATATCTTAGGGCAGTTTGTCTTATCTAGGAATTTTGTTTGATTCTAATACTTTGGAGATTTAGAGTTTTTTTTTTTTTTTTTTTTTTGGGGGGGGTGGAATTTGATGAGAACTATGGATCATTCTATATATATATATATATATATATACTTTTTCTTTTCTTTGGTAAATATTTGTTATATGTTTTTAGATGATTTTACATATTTACTTGACAACAAAAAAATTCATGAAAGATATCTATTTACTACCTGAGTATTGTCGATCCTTTACAAATAAAGGCCTTTTTCCTAACATGGAAAGTGAGACATTACATGGAATCATGTGAAACTCAAGCAAAAACCTCAGACGGAGACCACCAGATCAAAAGAAAGAGAGAATCAAACTTTTGAAATGACTCTTCATGCACCCCCATGGATTCCTAACCTGTAACTTTGGGATCCATCCCCATAATCGAAATGCTTCTATAAGCTGGCATGGATCAATAACATTGATTGTGGATATCCATCATCCCCCAATAGACAATACTTCCAATTGAAGATCTCAACCTCCTCAGCATGCAATCTTGGTGATTCACATTCCCATCTTAATTGAAGATTACAGTGATCTCAACACACAATGTTGGCAGTCAATATTTCCATTCTATGCACCTTCTATCTTGGGTGGCAATCTATTTTTCCATATCAAGAATATCTTATTGTGTGTAAGAATCATATATTGTATTTCTTTGTAGACTCTGATATTTCCATATCAGAGTAGATGTTCCTTCTACTATAAATATGTAATGCACTCAACTGAATGGACTAGTTCCGATTGAACTCATCTTGTATTTCTTTTTTGTATTCAATATCTTCTTTATTTTATAACACGTTATCAGCACGATTCCGCTCGAAGTATTGCGTTTTGAGAAGAAAGACAGCATACTATGTATCATTATGTTTTATATTCCAAAGTGAAAAGAATGATCGACTTCCTCGCACGTTTTTGTAAACAATGGAGTTTACCTTGTCCATCTTGAAATGTAAGTGCATCATGATAAAAAGGTATGTGTTTTATTGAATCTAAGAATCAAAAAAATAATAAGATATTAGATTTCCTTAACAATTGTGATTTGTCATTAACAATTGATTTTATTTATTGTATATAGTGGTTGCTAGCTTTGCACCACAAATATTATTAAATGCACCTGAAGTTGCAATATTTGAAACTGTAAATAAATACAGTTCTACAGATGCACATGAAGTTTCAAGATTTGAAACTGTAAATGAGTCTGATTCTGAGATGCACATGAAGTTGCAAGATTTGAAACTGTAAATGAGTACAGTTCTGCAGATGCACATGAAGTTGCAAGATTTGAAACTGTAAATGAGTACAGTTCTGCAGATGCACTTGAAGTTGCAAGATTTGAAACTGTATATGAATACAGTTCTGCAGATGCACATGAAATTGCAAAATTTGAAACTATAAATAAATACATTTCTGTAGTTTTTGAAATTAATTCTCTATTGAAATTATAAGGAGAAAATATTATTCATGAAAATATGCCAGCAAATTTTCAAGTTTCAAATTTGTTGTTACAATAACAATAACAATATTGTAAAAAAGTTTTAAGAAATACTCTGAATGATATCATGCCTATTTGTGGCTAAGTAAAATAATGGACTACTAATGAAAAGTCATAAAGCTCGTCACATTGGTTCTGTTCCATTCCCTGAAGTGAATGCAGCAATTCATGATATGCCTAAAAGAAGACAAAATTAAAATTATGGTCATGACTGTGGAAGAGGATGAGGCAAAAGACGGAATAATTACCGTCATTATTATGAAAATAAATAAGAGAACAATAAGGATTCTCAATATAACAATTCAAGAAGTAAAGATAATATTTGTTACCGATGTGGTATGAAAGCTATTAGACATGTATCTGTCATACTCCACAATATTTAATTAAGTTTTGTCAAGCCTTAATTAAATAAATAAAAATAATGTCGAAATAAATTTGATTTTCCAAAATCATGATACTTGATCAATTTTTGCTATAAAATGAATGATTTTGATGGCCTCACAGAGACTACACATCTAGATGCTGCAAACTTCTTTGAAGATAATAGTTGAGGATTTTATTATGTTAGTAGAATTCAAATAAAAATAAAATTAATATTATATAAGTTTGTAGTTTTTTTCTCTTCAAATCTCATCTCATATGTTAGTTTATCTTAAATTTAATCCTTTTCCTCTATAAATTTTTTATTGACTTTCTATATATATTTTAATATATTTTGTTTCATTTTGTTGAAAAATGTGAACATTCTCTTATATGTTGTGACGCACATTATACTGAGAGAAAAATATACATATTTCTCTTATTTGATGATGCGGAAGCCAATATTCATATAAAATCGGTAGTACAACATTGATTGGAAGCTCCGGAAGAGCTAATATATTATTATCTGGGAGATAAAATTGGCTATGAATAATTTATTATTTTGTCTCAAAGAAACTTATTAAGTTTCAAAGCTATTTGCCAAAATGAATATCAGATTGAGACTACAAATAATGGTATAAGTAAATATCTATACAAAGTTATTAAATATTTCTCCCAATTTGTACTACACGAATATCGCATGGTTGAAACACATGCTTGGTTTAATCAAATGAACATTGATTCCAATAATTTTATTATTTGGCTTGACCGGTTGGACCATCTCGGATCAAGTATGATGCGAAAAATTATTGAAAATTCAATTGTCATCCATTGAAGAACCAGAAGATTCTTCAATTAAGTGAATTTTCTTGTATTGCTTGTTCTCAAGAAAAAATTATTATTAAATATTCACCAGCTAAAGTTGAGATTGAACATTCTACGTGATATGGAGAAAATATGATCGAACCGGGTTCATACCTGGTTTGATCCTCGACTCCAGTCGAGACCGAAGGAATCGACTCGCTCCCGAGCGAACCGAATCCGTAAGATGGCTTGCTGAGGAAGAAAACTTATTCAGCTACAAGCACGCCCTAATTCAACTTATGAATTAGGTTAATTACCCTAATGATGGCAGACTCGAATTGACGGCTGCGGCTAATCATTATCGAAGGGATAAACATCGCATAACCTAAAGGTTATCTCAGGAATCCTCTACTAGTCCAAACTAGTAGAAGTCTATCGCTCAACGGATCTAACTGTTAAGATCCAACGACTACCCGAAGAAGGCTCAAGTGCATCCAACGAAGGAGATTCGAAGGTACACTCTATATAAACCTCACTGCCATACGAGGTGAGGGACAGAGATTGATATACACACTGGTAGACGTAAACTATCAAGGGCTCACGATCTAGAACACCTTTCCCAGTTCTTCATTCCTTAGCTCTGTGCTTCTAGCAGAGCCATTTGTGATTAAGTTCAGATCCCGAGAGTGAATAATCCAGATGTTCCCCAGGGAAGCGAAAATCCTATCGAAGTAGATGGTGGTCAGGGAGGACATAATCCTCCTGATACATTCCAATATCAATTGAATCAAGTAAAGATTCAACTCTTGGAGGTGAGCCAAGCACTCCGCATGCTCACCAGACAAGTGGTATTACCAGAAGAGCCTAACCATCGCGATCCAGGGAGGCGCGTGTTACCACGTGATCAACCGCGTGATCAAAGATTGACTGAAGACCGGAATATCGGTCAGAACTTTTATGAAGGCGACCGAGGACTAGACGAGTTGACGATCAACCTAGGCGGGACGATCCGTTTGACAGACTGCAGGAAAGTACAACCGATTCAAATACAAGGTTGGACACAGGGGTGAGAACTCAATCACCAACTGTCAGAAGAACCGTTCATGATGATTGAGCAGTTCACGATGAGCGGAATGTTCGTGATGGACGGGCCGTTTGTGATGATCGAATAGCTCGTGAAGATCGTGTTAATCGAGGTCGTGATCATATCGCTGAAGATCACCCGACCTAGATTGGTTAGGAATTGGTCAACATCAATCAAAAGTTAGGGCAGTTGGCTAAAGGAAGGATGACTGAGGATATTTACTCAGTCATTCGGAAGACCCCCTTTGCCGAGCCAATTGCGGGATATCAGTTTCCCCATAACTTCCGTTTGCCTACCTTTTCTACATTAGATGGCTCCGGAGATCCAACGGCCCACATTGGCTATTATCAGCAGACCATGGCAGTTTCAGGTAATTCTGACGAAATTTTATGCAGGGTTTTTGGTTCATCTTTAACCGGAGCAGCACAAAAGTGGTTTTCGAACCTCCCATCTGGAAGGATCGTAAACTTTGATGAATTGGCGCGCAAATTCATAGGGCGATTCCAGAGTGGGATACAGGTCAAGAAAACAGAAGAAACCTTGTTTACTGTCAGACAAGGAAAGAGCGAATCCATCAGAGAGTTTCTGAAAAGATTCAACAAAGTAACGATGGAGATAGAAAATTTGGATGAGCAAGTAGCCAAAACTGCTCTATTCACTGGACTCACTAACCGGAAACTCCTAGAGTTATTACTACAGGATATGCCTACAACTTATGCTGAGTTGGTACAGAGATGCCAGAAGCAGGCCGAAGTCATGGAGATACTAGATGCGCGCCAAGGAGATAACAAAGTCTCCAATAAGGAACAGAAGGCTCTTGAGCAGAAGCAGAAGCCAAAGAAAAATGTCCGTGATCGGGTTGGAAAATCTCAGGCTTGGCGCCAGAGGTCTCCCGGTAAAAGTGAATATACTCCATTGAATGTTCCTCGGGCTGATATTTTAAATATCATCAAAAGAAAATATATTTTGAAGTGGCCACCTAAAATTCTTTTGAAACCTGAGGAGCAGCAGGATCGAGAAAAGTATTGCCGATTCCACAAGGACTATGGTCATTATACAAATGACTGTTGTCATCTGAAAGCAGATATTGAGAGATTAATATCTCAGGGACACTTGTCCAATTTTGTTAGCAGAAGAAGGGAGGAGCCACGTGAGCCACGCGCGGCTGCTCCTAAAAGGGATCGTCCGGTTAGTTCAGAACAATCAAGGGAGGCTCCGAAGTCTAAGAAGGGCAAGGAGGTGATTGAAGCTACTCGGTCACCTATCCTTACCATTTTCGGAGGACCAGAGCCCGAATCACTCCGCAGTTTGAAGACAAAATCCAAATTTGTCGGAACCAGAGATAGACGCAGAAGCGAAAGAAGCTGAATGGTGAAGATTCTATCACCTTTGGCGAGGAGGATGAAAGAGGCGTTTGTTTACCTCATGATGACGCCATAGTCATCAAGGTAGAGATTGCACGTCGGGAAGTGCATAGAGTTTTGGTTGATATAGGGTCTGCAACTGACCTAATTTCTTATGAAGTGTATGAAAAACTGAAGGTGGATGAGGACTTGATGGAGCCTTTATCCACGCATCTATATGGTTTTGCAGGGTCGTTTGCGGTGGCGGAAGGATCTTTCCAGTTGGACTTATCTATTGGAAGTTTTCCTAAGGAAACAACTGTCCTAATCAATTTTTTGGTGGTTTGAGAACTGCCAGCTTACAATGTTATCCTCGGGCAACCATCTTTATCCAAGATAGGTGCTATTGTTTCGACAAAACACCTGAAGATAAAATTCCCGAATGATATGGGAATTGGTCAAGTTTCCTCTGACCAGAGGATCTCTCGGCAATGTTACGTTGCCTATTTAAAAGACAAGGAGGGCCCGAGGAAGGTGACTGCCCTACCTATAGAAGTTTGAGACGATCGGGAAGAAGCATAAATGCAAAGGCCCGAACCAGTGGAGAAGCTGGAGCAAATCCAATTGTGTACCGAAGATAAGAAGAAGATTACTTATATCGGGTCTGAACAGCTAGAGGAATTCAAAGATGAGTTGAATTTATTTCTTCAACAGAATAAAGACATATTCTCATGGTCTACTGAAGACATGCCAGGAATTGATCGGGCTGCCGCAGAGCATAAACTCTGAATAGATCCAAAGGTGAAACCAGTATTACAAAAAAGGAGAAATTTCTCCATTCAAAAGTATGAAGTCGTTCGGGGTGAAGTTGAAAAACTGAAGAATTCTGGTTTCATAGAACCAATTGAATGCCCAACTTGGTTAGCTAACGTGGTAATGGTAAAAAAGGCGAATGGGAAGTGGAGAATGTGTACAGACTACACAGATCTCAACAAGGCTTGCCCTAAAGATTGCTATCTGTTGCCTCGGATTGACCTCTTGATAGATGCGACTGCAGGATATGAAACTCTAAGTTTCATGGATGGCTACTCAGGGTATAATCAGATCCTTATGAATAAGGAAGATGAGAAGTTTACGGCTTTCATGACTGATCGTGAAAGCTACTGTTATAAAGTCATGCCATTTGGCCTAAAGAATGCAGGAGCTACATATCAGAGAGCCGTCAACAAGATTTTTAAAGATTTGATAGGAAAGAATGTTGAAGCTTATGTTGACGACATGCTTGTGAAGAGCTTTACAAAAGCAAATCATATTGCAGATTTGACTGAGGTATTCTCAGTACTGCGAAAATATCAAATGAAGCTGAATCCAGAAAAGTGCGCCTTTGGAGTTTCCTGGGGCAAATTTTTGGGCTTCATGGTGTCACAGAGAGGTATTGAGGCTAATCCTGCCAAAATACAAGCTCTGATTGATATGGAGGCTCCCAAAACTGTTCGTGATGTGCAGTGTTTAACAGGGAGAGTTGCCGCTTTGAATCGATTCATCTCCAAGTCTAGAGAAAAGTGTTTGCCATTCTTCAAGGCACTCATAGATTTGAGGGGCAGCAACGAAGCAAAAATGGACCGAAGAATTCCAGAAAGCTTTCGAGGAGTTAAAAGAAGCACTCGGACAACCGCCGATCTTGTCCCGACCAGAGAAAGGGGAAATATTACAGCTATATCTAGCGACATCCCTTTCAATGTCGGTGCAGACATTTGTTCGTGAGAAAGATAAAAAATAGTGGCCGATTTATTATGTGAGCTACGTATTGCTAGATGCGGAGACACGATATTCGCAGATTGAGAAGCAGGCTCTGGGTCTCATGATGGCCGCCAGGAAGCTAAGGCCATACTTTCAGGCTCATCCAATTGAGGTATTTACAACTTTTCCTCACAATAAGTTCTTAATAAACCTGATTTATCTGGAAGGATGGTGTCCTGGTCGGTTGAACTCAGCGAGTTCCAAGTGAGCTTTAAGCCTAGAACCACAATCAAGGCTCAGGCGTTAGCCGATTTTGTAGTAGAAACTACTGCACCAGTGGAGTCCACCATTGAGGATCCCATTATACCAACCACTTGGGAGGTATATGTGGATGGTTCGAGTAATAAAGATGGAGCAAGAGTTGGAATTCTATTGAAAAGTCCAACAGGATTTATTATTCGATATGCTTTGAGGTTTGCATTCGGAGCAAGTAATAACGAAGCAGAATATGAGGCTCTGATAGCTGGACTTCGGTTTTCAAAAGCATTGTCTATCGTAGATGTTACTATTTATAGTGACTCTCAACTTATAGTCAACCAAGCCCAGGGGGAGTATGGTATTAAAGAACCACGCTTGCAGAAATATCAAGAGATAGTGCAGGCATTTCAAAACCAATTTCGAATTTGAAGATATCTCGATTCCGAGGACTGAAAATTCAAGTGGGATGAGCTATCCCGACTAGCCAATGCCAAAGAAAAAAATCTAGACCCTTCAGTCTATATTGAAGAGATAACATTTCCAAGTTATCATGAGAAAGAAATTTCTTATATTGAAGCAGAGCATTGCTGGATGGATCCGATAATTGAGTATCTGAGAGATGACAAATTACCTGAGGATCCGAAAGAGGCAAGGTTGATCAAGATACGATCGGCGAGATTTGTCATTCAGAATGGGAGACTATACAAAAGATCTTATTCTGGACCCCTTATGAGATGTATAGGCCCCGAAGGAGCAAAGTCAGCTTTGGCGGAGGTTCATGAAGGAATTTGTGGAGCTCACATGGGTGGACGAGCCCTGGCCCACAAAATTCTAAGACTTGGGTTATATTGGCCTAAGATCCAAGAGGCTGCTATGGAGTATGTTCGTCGATGTTGCAACTATCAAATTCATGCTACAGTATCAAAGCGCCCAGCGGAAACCATGGCTTCAATTCTAGATCCCATTCCCTTTGCGATGTGGGGAATTGATATCATGGGCAAATTCACCAAAGCGTCAGGCGGACGGGAATATCTGATAGTAGCAATTGATTACTTCACGAAATGGGTTGAAGCCAGTGCACTGGCAACAATTACTGAGAAAAAAGTGGAGAAATTTGTGCTTGAGTCAATCATATATCGCTTTGGGATTCCAAAGATTATCGTCACTGACCATGGTACTCAGTTCGACTGTCCGCAATTTGAGCAATTTTGCGGAACATATATGATCGAGCATCGTATGTCCTTAGTGGCATACCCCCCAGAGCAATGGACAAGTAGAGGTTACTAACTGAACGCTACTGGAAGGAATAAAGAGAAGACTCGAAGCTGACAAGGCTTCTTGGGTCGAAGAACTTCATAATGTACTGTGGGCCTATAGAACTACGATTCGAACACCCACAGGAGAAACTCCATTCAGGTTAGCATATGGGTCCGAAGCATTGGCATCGGTGGAGATAATGGCGGGGACATTACGGGATCGAGAGTTCGAGGAAAAAGCAAACGAGCAAGGACTGCTTGATAGTCTTGATCTATTGGACGAAGTTCGGGCAAAGGCAATAGCACGAACTCAACATTATCAAAAAAGGATAGCATCTCATTATAATACTCGAGTGAAGAATCGTCGGTATTTAGCCGGAGATTTGGTGTTGAGAAACACCTTAGCTTCCGACCCGCGTCACCAAAGATAATTGGACCCTTCTTGGGAAGGACCTTATATGGTTGTAAAACCAGTTGGTTCAGGAGCTTACAAGCTAAAGAACATCAACACCCAGAAAGAGTTGGATCATTCGTGGAATGCCAGGCATCTCAAAAATTTTATCCTTGATGATGATTTCAATTTTGTTCGTGATGTATACATTTTCAATTCAATCAATGCAATTTTTGGCTTTCAACAAATTATCTTTTGATTGGGGGGCATCATACACCACATTCAAGAACAAGATCCAACTATGAGGCATCGGATGAAAATCCGAGTGAGTTGCTTCCGCAAGGCGTCGGTTTGAAACCCGAGTAAGTTCCTTCAAGACTTATTGAATTTTTGAATTATCCTTAAGTAAAGGCATCGGTTTAAAACCCGAGTGAGTTCCTTCTCAGACTTATTGTATTTCTCCGGAAATCCTTAAGTAAAGGCATCGGTTTAAAACCCGAGTGAGTTCCTTCTTAGACTTATTGTATTTCTCCGAAAATCCTTAAGTAAAGGCATCGGTTTAAAACCCGAGTGGGTTCCTTCTCAGACTTATTGTATTTCTCCGAAAATCTTTAAGTAAAGGCATTGTTCTAAACAACTAAGACCTAGTACAACAGCGATTCAAGTGGCTAGCAAAGTTCAAGATGAAGTTAATTTCTTATTTCTTCAAAAGACCAGAAGAGGCTGGTCTCAACATCAAACATAAGATTACAAGAGCTGGATACAATCTTCGGTCCAAAAAGAAAGTCATCATCGATGATCATTAAGAAGTCATACAAGATCGGCACAACTTTGCTAGAACAAACACATGAGTCAATCATTGGTATGGATTCAAGGAGAAGAAGAGGAGAAATGAGGATTACAAAAAACATTTCAGTATGTATAAAATCCTCCGCAATTTCATACTCTTTGTCCAACTTGTCCAGGAGAAGTATGGTCTTCGACCAAACTTGCATTCAAGGCAAGCTCGTCATAATTGAATCCTTCCAAGGGAGAATAAACAGGAGAATCTTCCAGATAATGCATAATATCTGGATCAGAAGGCAGAGGATCAATCTTATTTTTGGTCCAGTCAGGAGGAGGAAGGCCCAGTTTGGTAAATACTTCAGGATGGCAAACAGCACTGTAGGGAGTCGTATCAAAATGAGGATCCTTCCTTAATATTGATTCCCATACTTCGTTCTCACCATCCCGGTACGCCTGCAAGTTATAAGCATTCAGCATATCAACAAAGGGCTTACTGTGTAAATACTTGAAGACGCAGGCTCTGCAAACATCAGTTGGAAGGGATTCGGGCAAATGAACGACAACTTGCCTTTGGGGTAACGTTTCAGATCCTTTGGCTCCTGACTTTCCAACTCCTCGCTCCAGGTGCCGTATCTTCTCCCTGGCATCATCCAAGTCTGACCGAAGACGATCGATCACCGAATTCTTTTCTCCCGCAAACTCCCAAGCTAGTTTCCTAAGGCAAGCAATCTCAAAGCATCTTTAGCTTCGTGAGATTTCCCGAAGCCTGGAAACTTCATTGCTCAACCTATTGAGCCTAGAGGCTGCTTCCACTTGGTTGTGGAAGTTACCAGTAAGACTCCTGCAAACAACTTCCGAGTTAAAAAGGAGCAGAAGAGTAATATTCAGAATCAAAAGATAATGAAGAAAGAGTTAAATCACCAGTGACTTCATAAAGACTTCATCTGGAAGCTTGGAAAGTACTGCGCTCTCAGAAGTCATTCGAGCAGCAGTGCACCATTCCAACGCTCTGTCAAACTCGTTTGACACTAATTCGGGCGAAGGATGAGAAGGATGAGCTGCATCACTTATCACCCGACGGCGCTTCCTGGTGGCAAAATCCTCCAACTCCAAAGGAGAGGAAGAGGATGCCAAACAAGCACTAGAATTGGAAATAGGAGCAGCACCTGCTGGGACCACACCTTCATCAGACGCCAACATAGTTGCCCCAGATGCCCGAAGAGTCTCCTTCGGGGGTGCACGAACGGTCTCTGCAACAGGGGCGTCAGCAGCGCCATCAACAACGGAGTGATCAAGATCTTCCTGGGAAAAACGAGCGATCACTTGGCGCAGAAGAGGCGTAGGGACGGCGTCAATAGAAACTGTGGGAATCTGACTTGAAGATTCACCAACAGCAGTCGCCTTACGCTTGGAGGATTCACTAGCTGAAACCACCTCACTAGCCCCAACCACCGCCGACGGAACGATTTTCTTACAAGATTTCGCTCTGATAAAGTTCGGGTTGATCCTGGGAGCCACTATATAAACAGAAAAGCCATATCATTACAGATATCCAACAACGAAAGAAAAGAGGGAAACCCTAGTTCTTTATCAACTATGAAAAACCCGATTAAATAAACCCCAAGTATTACTACTGTGCAGTTTACTCAAGGGGAAGGGGAAAGAGATGAGTAATCAAAAAACTCACTTGTTCAGAAGTTGATAGAGTTATTGTTGGAGTACGAGGAATACGGAAGCAAGCAGGAGGACGGAATGTCGGTTTAGCAAATCTAACTTGCAGATAGCAGGATAGATGGAGAGTACCCACGAAGGCTTTAAATAGCCTCAGGTATTAAGACGATGGTTGAGCTAAAGACAATCAATGGCCCAGATCGAAATGACGCTTCGAAATCCGTAACAACTTCTTCCTCATGCTTTCTTTGCAGCTCCTCGGCAGCTGTAGTCAACCGGTCTATCTCAGAATCGGCTTTGGCCAAATTCTCTTCACAGGTCTGCAGCAAGGAGCTGTTGCGGCCAACCCGGCTCAATGCTTCCATGTGTTGATAGAAGCTCAACACAGCATTCCTGGGAAGGCGGAAATTATCAGAAGAAGTCATAAGAAATTGTGAAAAAATAAGTAAGCAAGAAGACCAGTACCTTGTGGATTGACTAACAAGGGCAACGTCGTCCAGGGTTTCAAATTCCTGGCGATCAAAAGGAACAAGGTTGAGGGAGCTCCACTCTGCAGCTTTCTCAGGATCCTGTGTCACCTTGTCGGTCAACTTTAGGGTCCACTGGGGGGTGAAGACCTCCTCACAATCCGCAGAATTTTGGATTTTTTGTGGGAGGAAGCATCAACTGTATCATGCCTCCTTTTGGTTCGGGCGGAGGAGGAGACATTAGTCCTCTCCACCATCGGCTTCTTCCCTTTACCCGAAGCATCAGCCACGGGCCTGATATTCCTGATACCCCTATAAGAGGGGTCGGGAGAGGGAACAGAAGCCTCGTGATCACCGGTCAAGGCTCTAGGCGATCGTTACTTGGCCGTCACAACGGCCCTAGCGGCCTTCACTCGCAGGTTCTCGAGGTTCATTCTTGGAGGCACTGCAAAGAAGAGAAAAAGTCAGAATTAAAGACGTATCACTTCAGTAAAATTAAAAGATGATGGATAGAAGCTCACAATGAGTCAAGTCCCAGTACTGAAGAATGGAGTTATACTCCACCTCAAGTCCATGTATCTCTTGATACCATGGAATGGATTTGATCTTCCTGATGGCCGCCTCGTCTTCTTTTGATAAGGGTAGGCCTCGGTTACTCTCAGAAGAAGAAATACACCGCCTCCAGACGGTCGGGAAGTTAAGATCTGATGGAGGCGCTCGACAGAAAAAGTATCGTTCGCGCCATCTTTTGTGGTTAGAAGGGCAAGTTCCTTTGACAAGGATGCTGCCCCTCCAATCAAGTTCAGCTTTATTGCGTTTGGACAGAAAAACCCAGCCGGGAGGATGGGAGATAGAAAGAACATGAAAATGCATAAAGAGAGAAAGAGATGGCGTAATGCCAAGTTCAAAACACAAACCCAAGAAGCCGATGATGAGACGCCAGCTATTGGGAAGGAGCATTCCAGGACAAATGTCCCAATGATTCAGAACGGCTGAAAACAAAGGATTAAAAAAGGGAAAGCGAACCCCGCTTTCCAGTGCATCTATGTGTAGAGAAAATTCATCCGAAAGGGTTGAATCAACCCTCTCATTAGGATGGGGAGCCCTAACCTGATAAGAGGAAGGAAAATCAAAATCTTGGATCGCTGAAAGAAGGGTTTCCTCCTTGAAAATGGAGGGAACAGAGCCAGGTCCGCCATCGAACTTGGAAGTTTGAGGCTGCCTAGAAGACTCGGCAATTATCCTAGAAGTCTTGGAAGATCCAGACTCAAGAAGGACAGAAGGAGTTTCGGTTTTTCTCTCTAAACCTTTTTGAGAAACTTCAACAAACTCACGCCAGAGGACAGTTAGGGTTTTGTTATCACTATCCGACTGTTCGGAAGGAGGAGAAGCAAAAGCTTCATTACCACTACTATTACTAACACTGGATACCAGAGAAACCCTATTATCCGCCAATACTTGTTTCAGTAAGGTACAAAAAGAAAAAGGCCAGTAAACTTACTGATTCAGTGAGGCAAAAGCTTGAGAGCAGGAAGGCGCGAAGCAGACGACAAAGGTTCAAATTCCGGACAGGAAGAATGAAACCTACGAAGACAACGAACCATTTTTAAAAGCACCCGCACGAGTGTTCGGGAATCTGAACGATCGAGATTGATTCAAAATCAACGATCAAGATTAGAAGACGTTTTGAAAGTTTGAACTCACGAATCCGAAACAGGCGTTCGAAAACCGTCGCTTGGATTACGTGAGCCACGACAGATCGACTGCAAGGAGACACGTGGCCTTACCCTCACAATGCTCGAGGAAAAGTGACCACCGCATTAAATGTGATATGACATTTAATGGAACACGCAGAGACTATTGCCTGATGAAGAACCCAGTTAAAAACCAAGCCCTCGGGATCGACCGAACGCTTGGTCTGGGGGGCTCATGATATGGAGAAAATATGATCGAACCGGGTTCATACCTGGTTTGATCCTCGACTCCGGTCGAGACAGAAGGAAACGACTCGCTCCCGAGCGAACCGAATCCGTAAGATGGCTTGCTGAGGAAGAAAACTTATTCAGCTACAAGCACGCCCTAATTCAACTTATGAATTAGGTTAATTACCCTAATGATGGCAGACTCGAATTGACGGCTGCAGCTAATCATTATCGAAGGGATAAGCATCGCATAACCTAAAGGTTATCTCAGGAGTCCTCTACTAGTCCAAACTAGTAGAAGTCTATCGCTCAACGGATCTAACTGTTAAGATCCAACGACTACCCGAAGAAGGCTCAAGTGCATCCAACGAAGGAGATTCGAAGGTACACTCTATATAAACCTCACTGCCATACGAGGTGAGGGATAGAGATTGATATACACACTGGTAGACGTAAACTATCAGGGGCTCACGATCTAGATCACCTTTCCCAGTTCTTCATTCATTAGCTCTATGCTTCTAGCAGAGCCATTTGTGATTAAGTTCATCAACTAACTTAGCCTTTGGAGGTGGACTCCCGACCCGACCCCCGCGGTCGGGCCACATCTGACGCTTTCGTTTTGCAGGTCATCTCGAGAAGATCTAAGGGCTGAGTAGATTTTGGACGCATCACTATGTTTTTGAAACGTATAGAGGGTGAAATATATGGGCCCATTCACCCATCATGTGAACCATTCAGATAATATATGATTTTAGTATATGCATCTATAAAGTGGTCACATGTATGTTCATTATGAACTCGCAATTTGGTATTTGCGAGATTGTTTGCTCAAATAATGAGATTAAGAGCATAATTTATGGATTATAAGATAAAGACAGTTTGTCTTGATAATGCTGGTGAATTTACATCTCAGGCTTTATGATTATTGGATAACAACTGAGATCACAGTTGAATAGCCTGTTGCTCATGTTTATATCCAAAATGGTTTGGTAAAATTATTTATTAATTATCTCCAATTAATGGCTAAACCATTGTTTATGAGAGCAAAGCATCATTTGTATTCATCAGGCCAAAAGGTTGTCATAAATTCTCCCTATTACAATTGGCTTATGGTCAGAAACCAAATATTTCTCATCTTAAAACTTTTGGATGTGCGGCTTACGTTCCAATTGCTCCACCACATCGCACAAAGATGAGTATCAAAATAAAGTTGGGAATATATGTTGGATATGAATCTCCTTATATAATTCAATATATTGCTAAGGATAGGAGATTTATTTAATGCAATACTTGCTTAGTATTATTTCAATGAATTAGTTTTTCCAACATGAGGGGGAGAGAATAAACAGTTGGAAAAAGAGATTGATTGTATGCATTATCATTATCTCATTAGATCCTCGCAATGAGCACTGTGAACTTGAAGTTCAAAAGATAATGCAATAAATATTATAAATCAACTGCCAGATTTGTTGACCTGCTAAGAGTTACTAAATCTCATATTCCAGCTGTAAATTATGCTCCAATTAAAGTTGATGTTCCAACAAGACAATCTATCAGTGCAAATGAAATTAAACCACATTTAAAACGTGGAAGATCAATCGGTTCCAAGGATAAAATCCTAGAAAAAGAAATGAGCAAATGATCAAGATGGTCATAAAATGTAGACAATTGATTATGAAAATCCCGAAGACATAACTTTCTATGAAACCCCAGAAGAGGTTTAGGTACCTGAAAATAATGAAGAGATCTCGATTAGTTATGTCATTGCAGGAAAAAGATGAAACCGAAATGATAAAGTTGTCGACAACATTTTTACATATTATTGTTGAAATAATACAACAAGACGAGGATCTTGAACATAAATTTGTTGATGAATATAAATCAATAAATGATTGGCCAAAATGTAGATACGCAATTCAAGCAGAATTGAATTCGCTTGAAAATAAAAGTTTTTGGACCTGTAGTCCAACATCTGAAGGTATAAAGCCAGTGGGGTACAATTGAGTTTTCTGCGAAAAATGAAATGAGAAAAATAATGAAATCATGATATATAAAGCATGAATTATGGCACAAGAATTTCCGCATATGCCTGGCATTGATTACATGGAAACATGTTCTCTTGTGGTGGATGCAATCACCTTCAGATATCTTATTAATCTGGCAGTATATGAAAATTTTAACATGCGTCTAATGGATATTATTACAGCCTATTTATATGGCTCACTCCAGTATGAAATATATATATGAAAATCCTTGAATGATTCAAAATGACTGAAACATATAAAAATTCCTAGGAAGTTTGTTCAATAAGGCTTCAAAGATTATCAAGGCATATATGATATAATCTCCTTAGTGGATATTTATTAAATGAAAAATATAAAAATGATCCAATTTATTATTATGCCTTTACTAAAGGATATGGATTTAATTTTAGTAAGTATATATGATGATGATTTAAATATCATCGAAACTCCTAAAGAGTTTCCAAAAGCAGTAGATTATTTGAAGAAAGTTGAAATGAAAATCTTGAAAAGACAATGTTTTGTCTTGACTTGTAAATTGAGCATTTGACGAATGAAATATTCGTTCATCAATCAACTTATATAGAAAATATTTTCAAGAGATTTTATCTAGATAAAATACTTCCATTGAGTACCCCAATGGTTGTGAGATCGCTCAATATAAAGAAAGATTCATTTTGACCCCAAGAAAATAGTGAAAAATTTCTTGGTCATAAAGTACCATACTTAGTGCAATTGGGGTATTAATGTATTTTGCTAATGGTATAAGACCAGATATAGCATTTTCTATAAGTGTATTAACAAGATTTATTTCTTCTACAATATGAAGACACTGAAATGTTATAAAACATATATTTCAGTATATTTGAGAAATTATTGATATGATATTATTTTATGAATGTGGACATCAACTTACTTTTTATGCAGATGCAAGATTTTTATTTGATCTATATACAACTAGATCTCAAACAGACTATTTATTCACAAGTGAATGTTAGCTATTTTATATTTGGTTTAGATCAATGATACAACACATTCAGGAAGCATGCAATCTTCTATTAGAAAAAGAGGTTTGAACAATATTATATGAAGATTATGTTGCATGCATAACTTAATTGAAGTGAAGATACATCAAAGGAGATAGAACGATACATATTTCACCGAAATTCTTCTTCATTCATGGTCTTCAATGAAATGGTGAAATCGATGTTCAACAAACTCGTTCAAGTGATAAGTTGACAAATTTATCTATTGAGAAGTTGCATACTTCAAATCTTGAGAAGCTGATATATGATATTAGAATGTACGTATTCAAATATATTCAATGATGTTATCATCAGGGGGAGTAAAATACGTGCTTCACTCTTTTTCCCTTAACCAAGGTTTTGTCCCACTGGGTTTTCCTGGTAAGGTTTTTAATGAAGCAGCTACCAATACGTATTATTTAGATATGTATACTCTTTTCCTTCACTAAGATTTTTTCTCATAGGGTTTTTTTTAGTAAGGTTTTAACGAGGTACATTATCTATTGATGGACATCCAAGGGGGAATGTTATAAATAATATTGATTGTGGATATCTATCATCCCCCAATAGACAATACTTCCAATTGAAGATCTCAACTACCTTAGCATACAATCTTGGTGATTCACATTCCCATCTTAATTGAAGATTACGGTGATCTCAACACACAATGTTGGCAGTCAATATTTCCATTCTATGCACCTTCTATCTTGGGTGGCAATCTATCTTTCCATATCAAGAATATCTTATTGTGTGTAAGAATCATATATTTTATTTCTTTGTAGACTCTGATATTTCCATATCAGAGTAGATGTTCCTTCTACTATAAATATATAATGCACTCAACTGAATGGACTAGTTCTGATTGAATTCATCTTGTCTTTCTTCTTTATATTCAATATCTTCTTTATTTTATAACAATATATACTTTTTTTTTCTTTGGTAAATATTTGTTATATGTTTTTAGATGATTTTACATATTTACTTGACAAAAAAAAATTCATAAAAGATATCTATTTACTACCTGAGTATTGTCGATCCTTTACAAATAAAGGCCTTTTTCCTAACATGGAAAGCGAGACATTACATGGAATCATGTGAAACTCAAGCAAAAACCTCGGGAGACCACCAAATCAAAAGAAAGAGAGAATCAAACTTTTGAAATGACTCTTCATGCACCCCCATGGATTCCTAACTCTTAACTCTGGGATCCATCCCCATAATCGAAATGCTTCTATAAGCTGGCATGGATCAACTTGCTCATGTTAACTTCTCAAATGAACTCATTATTATCATTAAGAAATCCCCATTATTCTCATGGCATCCATGGCAAACATTGGAATTCTCTATGTGGTTATGTTGGACACTGTTAAGGAACCTCCACGAGTCCCACAGGAACTCTACCACAACAACTCATAGAAGCTAGATTTGAAGAGTTTCAACCCAACTGAATCACCTGAAGACAATTCAGCGATGACGAGTTCCAACTCAAGTGAATCACCTCAAGGTATATTTTCGTCATGTGTGGAGATAGACTTTCAAATCAACTCATATTTGGAACTCAAGCTAAGAGTTCCAACACATGTAAAACAACCCAGTAGTTGGACTCTCTCACAATGACTCACTCTTATCCAAGGCAGCAATGCTTACAAGAGTTGTAGCATAGCAAGAAACTCTTGAAAATTCCATATAAAGCCATGTACAAATACAATTTAATATACAATGAAGAAAACTAGCAGCTACTCTTCACCATGGATGTCGATTGTAGTACACAACGAACCACGTTAACTTCTCTTGAGTTCTGTTCTGATTTCCTTCTTTTCTTTTCACAAAAAAAATATAGATTTTAATATGGCATCTAATGCCCAGGTCGGTCTCCCATCCCCTTCATTTCCCTCTCTCAACAACTTCCTCTCTATTAAGCTGAATGAGAGCAATTACTTGATGTGGAAAAATCAGCTTGTTCCCTTGTTGCGAACCTATGGCTTGTATTGAATCATTGATGGGACTGATCCTTGCCCACCCCCAACTGTTCTGGACGCTTCCTTTGCTACAACTCCTCCTACGCATCTCCGAAATCTGATGTATGATCATTGGGTTCGTCAAGATTAACTGTTAATGTGCTGGCTCCTTGCTTCCCAGACTGAGAATGTTCACACCCAAGTCATTGGATCCACTAATGCTAAGGCCGTATGGGATTAGTTAGAAAAGCTCTATTCGTCCTCTTCAATAGCTCGAGTCGTGCAACTTGGACTTCATCTTCAGAACATTAAAAAGGGAGGTAATACCATTCATGATTATCTTCTTAAAATTAAATATGTTGCGGAGCAATTAGTTGTTATTTCTAAGAGTTTATTAGATGAAGACTTACGCCTCTATGTTTTGAATGGGCTTGGTCCTGAATATGCTGCCTTTATGACCTCTAACTCTACTCGTGAGAATCATGTCTCCTATAATGAGTTATATGGAATGTTGCTAACTCAGGAAATTTGATTAAATGATGAGACCTCCTCTCTTGATTTACCCCCTTTAGCCAATCTGGTTGTTGGAGCATCACTCATTGCTCCTAGACCCATTTGGCTCCCTTCTTCCCCCCACATAGAGGCCGTTCAGCTGGTCGTGGAAGACTTTATAGAGGATGGCCCCTACCAAACCATTACCATCAATCTCATTCTAATGGATATCATCCTACAAATTTTCCAACTGCAAAAGGATCTGAAACTTTTGGACATAATGAGTTTTGTCAAATGTGTAATCGAAAGGATGATAAAGTATTGGACTGCCACCAGCATTTTAATCATGCCTTTCAAAGTGCATTAAATAATTCAATTGCTGCAAGTTTTCGGGATATGCACCTCCTCCTATTGCGGACTCTACTGGTACGCTGATTCAGGAGCAACACACCACATGACTTCTGGTTTTTGCTTCCCTGAATCCAACCCAACCATATCATGGTCATGATCAAGTTCATATTGATAATGGTGCTAACTTGCAAATTGCTCACATTGGTATGGTTCCACTCTCCTCCTCTGGTTCATTATTTCTTCGTGATGTCTTACATGTGCCTGCAATTACGAAAAATTTGTTGTCTGTTTCTCAATTAACCAGAGATAATAATGCTATCTTTGAACTTCACCCTGACATCGATTATGTGGAGGATCCCATCACAGGGAAGAGTCTTCTGCAAGGATGGAACTAATGGGCTTTCCTAGTTTAATACTTCCACTACAAAGCATGCTTTTGTTGGTGAAAAGACAAACTTATTTTCATGGCATTCACGGATGAGCCACTAGCTTTAAATTTGTTCGACATTTAATTTCTACCTTTGATTTACCTTTCATTAAAGAAAAGGATTTTTTTAGTTTGTAGTGCTTGCCAACAAGGGAAGAGTCATAAACTCCCCCTTTGAACTTTCTAAAACTGTTTTTAAGCATCCTCTAGACTTAATTTATTCAGATGTTTAGGGGCCTTTGCCCTCTGTTTCTATTGAACGTTATTAGTATTACATGATTTTTGTGGATGCATTAAGTAAGTTTATTTGGGTGTATCCTTTAACTATTAAAGCCAAAGCATTTGGTGTGTTTTAGAGATTCAAGAAGTTGGTTGAGAATCTTTTTGGGCGAAATATAAACGGTTTTGTAGTGACTGGGGTGGCGAGTATACATTTTTCTCCACTTTTCTGACCGATTATGGATTTGCACACCGATTACCTTCCCCACACACCCATGAACAAAGTGGGGCTGTTGAGAGGAGACGGAGACATACAATTGAGACTGGATTGACTCTGTTAGCCCATTCCCACACTCCTCAAAAATATTGGAACCATGCATTTGAAAGTATTGTTTTTCTCATAAAGAGGATGCCTACTAGGATTTTGGGGAATGTGTCCCTTATTTAAACTTTTTGGTGAAAACCCAAACTATCAAACCCTTCGTGTCTTTGTGTCCTTGTTATCCCTATCTTAGACCCTTCAATAAACACAATCTTGATTTTTGTTCTAGGGTTCACATTTTCTTGGGTTATAATTCCCGTCACCGTGGGTATAAATGTTTTGATAAGATCACTAGAAAATAATAATCTCTCGTCATGTTGTTTTTGATGAGCAGCATTTTCCCTTTGGTGAAGCGCCTCCATCTCTCCCGCAAACCCTCCCCTTGCCATCCTTACTTGGCCCTCCCCCCTGTCCTCCCTCCCTTGGACACTCCTACCTTACCTAACCAACCCAGCTCCATCTCTAAAGTCCCGTCCCTATTTGACTCTACACTTGCCCCTCCACTCTAGCCGAACCCAATCCCCCCTTCTCCCCTCCACCAATTCCTCTCCACCTTCCTCACCCAATATAGCTGCCTATCTTCTGAATATATAACTTGTTGTAGATCTTCCTATTTCTACCCAACCCATAAATTCCCACCCTATGTTCACCCACAATAAAGATGGCACTAAGAAACCTAAAACCTATCTTGCCGCTTCACATTCTCCATACCTTACACACATTGAGGCCACCACTTTCACTACTGCCAATAAATAACCTACTGGAGAAAAGTCATGGATGAGGAGTTCACTGTCCTACTAAAGAATGACACCTGGTCTTTGGTTGATGTTCCCAACTCAGAGAATATTATTTGTTGTAAGTGGATTTTTCGGATCAAACGAAAAATGATGGGTCAATTGAGTGGTACAGGGCTCACTTAGTTGCTAGATGGTTCAACCAATAAGAAGGACTTGACTATAATGAAACCTTCAGCCTGGTGGTCAAACTGACCACCATTCGGTTGGTTCTTTCTATTGATGTATCAAAACCTTGGCCGATTCACCAACTAGATGTTCAAAATGCATTCTTGCATGGTATATTACTATAAACTGTGCACATAAAACAACCACCAAGTTTCACTAACTCTCATAATCCAAATTATGTTTATAGGCTCCATCGGTCTCTCTATGGGCTAAAGCAGGCGGTGCATGGTTAGATAGGCTAAGTACATTTCTTTTGGAATATGGTTTTTAGGGGTCCAAGACTGATACTTCTCTATTTATCTATACAGGGGTACTTAGGACTGTTTACATTCTGATCCAACTCAGTACAGGAGTATTGTGGGTGCTCTCCAAGATGCTACCCTTACAAGGCTTGACATTTAGTTTGCTGTCAATAAGGTTTGTCAATTCATGCATAATCCAACCACTGATCAATGGTCAACTATCAAACTGATTCTTCTCTATCTGAAGGGCATGATTACTAAAGGGTTACTTATTCATAAATTTTCTGATTAATAGTTATCAACTTTTTTGGATGCTTATTGCATAGGTTGCACTGATGATCACAAGTCCATAGGAGGTTATCCTATTTTCTTGGGCATAAATTTTGTCTTCTGGAGCTCCAAAAAGCAAGCTACAGTGGCTCGGTCTAGTACTAAATCTGAATACAAGGCCCCTGCCAATACTGCAGCTGAGTTGACTTGGCTTCAGACCTTACTTAAAAAATTACAAATTTTCTTATACACTCCACCCGTCCTATGATCGGACAATGTGGGGGCCTCATATCTCACTGCCAACCCTTTTCTTATGCATGCACAAAGCATGTGGAGGTTGACTATCACTTCGTTCGCGACAAAGTGGCCAAACACCATCTTGAAGTTCAATTTTTGTCCACCAAGGATCAATTGGCAAATATTTTTACCAAACCACTTTCATCTTAACAGTTCACTTTCTTGATGGGCAATATCAACGTTACGTCCCAGCTGTTGAGATTGGGGGGCATGTTAAGGGACCTCCATGAGTCCCATAGGAACTCTACCACAGCAACTTGCAGAAGCTAGATTTTAAGAGTTTCAACCCAACTAAACCACCTCAAGACAATTCAGCTATGAAGGGTTCCAACTCAAGTGAATCACCTCAAGGTATTTCGGTCATGTGTGGAGATAGACATTCAAATAAATTCAAATTTGAAACTCAAGCTAAGAATTCCAACACATGTAAAAGAACCAAGTAGTTGGACTCTATCACTGTCACTTACTCTTATACAAGACAACAATATTTTCAAGAATAGTACAATATCAAGAAACTCTTAAGAATTCTATATAAAACCATGTACAAATACAATTTAATATACAATAAAGAAAACTAGTAGTTGCTCTTCACTGTGGACGTAGGTTGAAGTACACAATCGAACCACGTTAACTTCTCTTGAGTTCTCTGCTAATTTCCTTCTTTTCTTTCACATAAAATATAGATCTTAGTAGACACCAAGGTTGCATTCCCTGTGCAACCTACTTAGAGATGATCATTTGAAAGTTACACATTTAAAATTATGATCCCCATTTTTGGGTATACTCCCTAACGAGTGTTGCAAATGACGAGGACCTGATCTCTAACAATTTGGCTGGAGAATCATACTCTAATATTTGACCTGCTTAATACAAGAAAACTTGTTAATCTGATTAGCAATCACTAGATAAGAAAAGACTTAGAGCCAAATTCAAATGAATTTTTGGTGTACTAATTACTAGTTACTAACCATTATCAAGGAGCAAAACCTTGTCAATATTAAGAATTGATGTTATCCTATGTGCAATTGTGATGACGGTAGACCTTGAAAAGTGTTGCTTAAGGGTTCGCTGAATTAGATAGTCAGTCATAGCATCCACTGATGCAGTAGCTTCATCAAGTACTAACACTTTGCTCCTCTTTAGTAATACCCGTCCTAAGCAAACTAGTTGCCTTTGACCCATACTCCAGTTCTCTCCATTCTCTGTCACTGTAGCAACCACCATGGGTAAGTGGGTTATCTATTTTGATCCTTATTTTCATTAACTTCGCTTTCTCTACTTTCCTTCACATAGCAGAAATTCTTTTAGTCTTCTTTTTTTTTTTTTTTTTTTTTTTTTGTGGGGGGGGGGGGGGGGGGAAGAAAGCGGTTGTTTTGTTTCATGTTGCCATTTTCTACTAGAAGTTAAATACATAATCAATAATGACCTGATTTTATGCATGGATAAAAGGACAGCAGGAAAAGTTGGTATAGAGTGAATATTAGAAGAACCAACCTGAAGAATCCAACTTCCCTTCCTTCTTTCTAACTTCATCACCAAGTTGGCATCCATCTAGAGCCTTAAGACAACGAAAGGCGAATGTCAACTTATGAACACATTTGATGGTTTAAAATGAAATAGAATTAATGATTATAGATGAGATAGCCAAAGGTTGGAATACAAATGCAATACAAGTGGAAATGGAAAACAAGGTGTAGTATCTCATAGTTAAATTGTATTATTGTAATAATATTGACTGTGGTATTATTAGGTTCTAGAGGAGGAGAAGACGGAATAAGCAAAAGCCATTGGAAAAGGTACATGAATTAAATAAAAAAATGGTAAGCAAGAATTATAGATTGTGAAGGAATTTTATGAGGTCAAAATCCCCTTACAAACAGGTAGTTTGGGGCTGTTAAGACCATATTGAGCAGCAGGCCGCTCTTTGCTGTCATTCGTGCTCTAGTTCCATATGTCGGTTTCACAAGGTAGCCTGCCAGGCTGCCACTCTACATCTGTAACTTTTGGTTAATTACATCCAAATGGTCATGAAATGCCCTGTTTAACCTAGTTTTTTTTCTTCTTTTCCCCTATCATCCCCACAATGAATGCTTACTCTTGTTGAATGAAAATGGAGTTGAATGTTAGAATAAGGGACCCTAATTTGGTACCAACCATCAGATTTAGTAGGGGAAAAAGAAAAAGGAACCTGAAATACATGTCCTAGGCAATAAGTCAATAACATATGCCTTTTCGTATGCAAACCCTCAATAACTAGCTACATATGTCTAGCTATCACAGTAATATCTCTGATTGAATGTCAAGTATAAAAGCCAAAAACCTTACCTCCCAAATTTGTTCATCAGTGTAATCTCCGAGTGGGTCAAGATTGTTTCTTAAAGTTCCTTCAAACATTACTGGATCTTGTGGGATAATGCTCAATTTTGACCGCAAATTATGAAGGCCAATGCTGAAAATGTTGGTATCATCTATCCAAATTTGACCCGCTGTTGGCTCAAGCATGTGAAAGAGAGCTTGTACGAGAGTTGATTTACCACTTCCTGTTCGCCCAACAATACCTATCTTGAATCCTCCTGGAAAAGTGCATGTCATACCTCGCAAAACAAAAGGAAGATGTGGAGCATATCGAACCTGCACGTATGAATTATCAAAATATAGAAACCTAGCAAAAATCCATAAAAGTAAGAACAATGTTAAAATAATAACTTTACACAAGGAAGTAAAGGATCAAGATATAAAAACTCGAAGAATCTGAATTGGAGAAATTACCTGCAGACCAGCAATATCAATTTTTCCTTGTGATGGCCATTCATGACTCGGTTTGTTTTCTTCTACCAACAGAGGGGCTTCACTAGGGATATAAGTATACTGCAATATTCTCTCAACAGATATAATATTATTCTCAAGACTGCAAAGATCCCATATGACCCCATGCATACTAAAACCAAGCCCGTATGTGATTGCCAGTCCAACAAGAGCTTCAAAAGAGGGACCAAAAAAAATTAGATATGTTAAGAAAAGAATGCCTTCATGTAAACAAGTAGTTATAGTTGCTCTAAGTACTGATTTTGCAAACTTTCAAGTTCAACTTATACCAGGATTAATTACTCCCTTCGGCATTAAGAGCAATAAAACCAAAAAAAGGGCATATGTGATAGATGCTAGTATATCCATGCGGAAGCATAACCACTCTATTGCTCCAGAAAAATGAAATTTAGGTCGGATATACCCATCCACCAATTTTAGATTGGTCTCTATAAACCTCTTTTCTTGATCAAAACATCTGATTGTAGTTGAACCCAAACTGGATTCAACAAAATGTTGGATAATTGGAGCTTGACATACTCTAGCCAGCCGTGATAGTTCTCGTGCTACAGATATGTAATATTGCTACAAAACAAAGTTCGTATAAAGGAATTTAGATACAACATTAAAAACATATGTATCTCAAATTATATGTGTGTGTGAGAATGATTTAGAAATAATTATGAGGGACATCTTAGCACAAGTTATAATTTACATCTATTTGCTTTATAGTTATGCTATCATCACTGAGGGGAAATTCTAGTCCAATATATTTTTATCAACTATTGAATGGTTACTATTTTGTGTTTTTATTATACGTTGAAAGAATTATAAAGATCATTTTGTATATTAAAAACATCTCAAGTTCTTCATCTCCAAATAAAATGATCATGAACTTAACAAAATTTTATCCAGATCTTTTGGTATCTGTTTTTTCTTTAAATCAAATAATCATGAACAAATTTCAAATACAAGCAATGACTTATAGGTGCTCAAACTAGCTAGATAAACTAGTTTTTTTTTTTTTTTTTTAACTAAAAACATCATTCCTTTTAAGAAGTGAAAAGGATAGCAATTGCAGATTCATCAAAGCCTCAAAGGAGACCGCTCCCCACGTTTGTCATTGCCATTAAAGGGGGAAATCCTCCAGCAAGTGTCGATTTGATGAGGAAATTAAAAGTGCTACCATCCGATGAGGAAATTAAAAGTGTAGTGTGGGATCTTAACCCTGACAATGCTTTTGGTTGTGATGGTTTTCCGAAAAGTTTCTTCAAAAAATGTTGGGAAGTTGTATCCTATGATTTTGGGACTGTAGTGAGATCATTTTTTCGAAAAGGTAAATTGCCAAAGGGGTGAATAATAGTTTCATTACTCTCCTTCCCAAAGTGGAGAATGTGGTTGTGCTTGAGAAATTTAGTCCTATTGGCATGGGAATTTATTTTGCAAGGGTCTATCTAAACTGATGGCCTTCCTTCTCAGTCCCATCCTTCCGAAACTTATTTTCGAAGAGCAGGGAGCTTTCTAGAGAGGTAAGTTGATTTTAGAAAATATTGCAGTTGCTTTTGAGCTTACGAAATTTATTACATACTTCTATTAGAGTGGTTGGCATGGGCTTAAAACTAGAAATTATGAAGGTTTATGATACTATTATGTCTTGGGATTTTTGTTCGTTGTTTTGAGATGTTTTGGTTTCTTTGAATGGTGGGTGGATTTGATCCATGAGATGTATTTATCCTCCAAAATTTATATTCTTTTGATTGGTGGGTGGGCCCATTGGTTTTTTTGGGGTGGAAAGAGGTCGACGCCAAGGAGATCCTTTGTTTCCCTTGCTTTTTCTCTTTTCAAAAGAGGTCCTATGTAGAGGTCTTTGTTATATGCTTCTAGAGGGTAAGCTCAAGGATTTATCTGGTCCTAGAGGGGTTGAGGTTCCCTTGTTTCTGTTGTATGCAGATGATATTTTTATTTCTGCTAATGCTTCTCTAAGTTATGTGAAGGCTTTAGTGTATTTCTTGAAAAAATATCAGGAGTTTTCATGATAGCACATTAGTATGGAAAAGAGCAAACTTTTTCTTGGACGTCTCCTCGTAGGAAGCAAAAGATTTCGGAGCTTCTTCATGTCCCTCTTGCCCACTTTCCTACTTGTTATCTTGGAGTTGATATCTTCAAAGGAAGGGTTACTCGCCCTAGGCTGCTGCCCTTGTTAGATAAGATCATAAAAAAAATATTAAAATAAAAAAAAGGCTTCAAAGTTGTTGTGGAAAGCTTCTCTCTATGGCTGGCAGAATTGAGCTAGGTTGCTCAATAATCTCCACTATGCCAATTCACAACTTCTCGATATATTGGTGGCCAGAGGCTGTGGTTAAGTACGCAGAGGCATGGATGCACAGTTTCATTTGGATAGGCAGTATTGAGTTAGTAAAGAAGGTGACTGTGAGATTGGCTTCGGTGTGTACTCCAAAACGCGATGATGGCTTGGGGCATTGAAGATTGAGAGATGTCAACTTTGCTTGTCTCTACAAATTAGCATGGAATATTAAACATAAAGTTTCTGCTTTTTCTCTTTTCGTGAGGGGGAAAGTTGTTGACTCAAGGGGAACTTAAAGTCTTCAGGGCAACGATCTTCTTTGCTTCTTGGCCTTAAAAAGGTGTGGAGCTTCGTGAAGGCCAATGAAATGTGGATCATAGGTGATGGCAACAACATTAACTTTTGGTTGGACCATTGGCTTGGGGATTTCTATATTTCTGATTATGTTGGAGTTCTGTGTGATATGAAGGAGTAACTACAATTAAAAGTGGCAAACTATATCTAGAATGGTGGCTTGGGCCTCTCTGAGGTGATTTCAGCTAGATTCCAAGATGTACTGGAGTTGATACATCTTACTCCTCTTCCAAGTGTTGTACATCATGATGTTTGTCACTGGAAACGGACAGTTGATGGGGAGTTTACCATTCGATCGATCAGCTTGGGAACTATATGGAAACAAAGTTGAGCGAGTAGATTGGGCAAGTTGTGTTTGGAAGTCCTCTTTACAGCCTAGGCTATCACATGTTGGTGTATTTTTCATGGAAGGCTCCTAGCAGGTGAATGTTTGGTGGGGAAGGTGATTTCTTTGGTTTCCAAATGTAGCTTATGTTTCGATGCAGCTGAGGATCTGCAGCATCTATTCCTTCATGTAATTTTGCTCACAGTTGTGGGGAGGCATTGGTTTCAAGGATTGGGACATCATGGAGAGTTCATAACTCTATACATGAAAGCTTCAAGATCCGGAACCAACAGGCTGATTCCTCTTCTTTAGGGCATGCTGCGATGCATGGTTGTCTCCTCCTTAATTACCTTTGGCTGGCTCGCAATAAAAATAGGTATGAGGATACAACACTCTCTAAGGAATGGGTGCTATGCCAACTACAGAAAGTGGATTTTCACGCTTGACAGCAACAGAGCCACCCCAAGGATTTTCACTGATGCTAGATCTTTTGGTCTCAAGTGGATTATGAAAAGCAGAGCTACAGAAGTATTATAGCAGCTTCTTGGACCTGGGTGGATGAAACTGAACATCAACGGGTTTTCTTTGGGTAATCCGGGCAAGGCAGGAGCTGGAGGGGTCTTCAGGAATGAATCAGCTGCTGTAATATTTAATTTCAGTACCTTTTATAATGTGAAGACCAACTTTGAGGCTGAGTTGGAGCCTTTTATTCATGGTCGATCTAGATTGGGCAAAACAGTTACAGGTGAAGAAGCTTTGGGTTGAGTGTAATTCTATTGCATTGGTGATCTTCATTCAGTAGAGAAGGATACCCTGATATATATTCTTCAATGATAGAGAGGTTTACTTTCTTATCTAGCTTCTATCGATTAGAAGATCTACCATTGCCACAGAGAAACCAATATGGCAGCAGATTTTTTAGCCAACAATGCTGCCAGACTAGAAATCTCGTCAACAAATTCCCCCTTGTCAGCATCAATATTGAGAGAGCTGGTCCTAGATGTGTCTTACTATCCTAGGTTTAGAGTCAAACTTGTTTATGCTGTTATCACATGTGAGTGGAACCAATGAGGTTGGGTGTATTGGGTGCAACTGTTGTTGGGGGTTGAGAGTTTGGTTCCATTGGTGATTTGGTTTTGTATGGTTAATATTATTTTTTTTCTTTTTGTGTTTAATGAAAAACCTTTTAGCGGAAGAAAAAAAAATACTGAGCTTGAGTTGTTTTTCTCCAAACATTTTTTATTAGCCAAATAACTATAATTAGGAAAACAAGTTTCATATATATTATATATAAATTCAAATATTCTTGTAAGGTTTAAATCATTAGTCTCACCCTCGTGAAAACATCCAATCATTACTAAACAAACTATATTATGAACAAAGTAGATTTTGAACTCACTAGACATAAATAATAAACTAACTATCAACTTCTGTTACAAAAAAATTTGATAAAAACACATGGTTAAGCTTGATTGAAATTTCAATCATAAGAAATAGAAGTAATCAGAAAGTTACCTGATACCAAATGCATGTCACTGTCATCGGAATAAAAATTATCAGCATTTGCCATGCAACTTGTGACATTACTGCTATAGTTCCCAAAAATTCTATGATTGAAATAAGAAATTCTTCAAATTTACGAGGAATAGTAGTATCAACTGCACTTTGATCCATAGACATCTGCATATCAAAGACAAAATATAGTTTATTTTAAAATTTAAATTGATATTTATAATTATTAAATAAATCCTCTTTTGGTATCAAAAGAAATTGATAATATTTACTTACCCGATTTAGAATCCTTCCATTAGGAGTAGAATCAAAAAATGATAGAGGAGCACGAAAAATGCACATATGCATTTTGTTGAAGAACATAGTAGCTGTCTTGTATCCGATGGTTACAACAAGCATAGATCTTATAAGTGTACAAAGAGAGCCTCCAAGGATTAAACCAATATAAATAATCATAAAAACAGATCCTCTGCCATGAGGTCTTATGTTCTTTGAATCAGAAGCCCCCACTATCCAATAACTACTTACTATTACAAGAAGTTCAAAAAGAATTTGTGTCAATACTATCAGTGGTACGAAAATTCCTTTATATACGGTCGTACCATACTTCCAATAAATTGAAAGACTAACTCCACCTTTTTCTCTTTTTTCTTCCTGTGTAAGTTGTGGTTTTGACCCGATCAAATTTTCAACGATAGAGTTTTTGAGTTCCCTTTCCCCGTCATCTTTAGTAAACCTTTTTCTACACAATATACTTTCATCTTCCTTCTCGTTAATTTGATTTTCCAAAGTAGTCTCATGTTTAACAATATTAAGCTCTAACAAAGCTTTTCTATGTGCACCTATTAATTCCATAAAATCCGTGCCTGAATCAAGAATTTCATCGTACTTTCCTGTTTGAGTAATCTTTCCATCTCTCATCACCTATCAAGCAGAAAAAAGTAAAAATTAATTAATTTCAAGTAAAATTAATTAATTTCAAGTAAGTTTAATGTACTTAAAGCAAAGAATGGACAATAGCATGTTCTTACTAGGACAAGATCTGCGGATGATAAAAACTCTATTTGATGGGTGACATAAATTACTGTCTTTGAACCCAATATACCTAGCAAGCATTCCCGTATAAAAGCTCAAATGTTCACGTTCATAACTCAATAGGAACTTTTAGTTAATTTAATGACCTAAATGGATATGCATATTAATTTAGTTTAGTTATCATAATTATAAGTAACATTTCTTTTGTAAGAATTATAAGCAAAAACGACTATAGGTTTCATGCAAAGTATGCATTGTATCTACATATCATTTTCCTCTTTTAATTTTTTGAATCATGACTTTGTTAATGTTCACAAACCTTTTCAAAATAACATTACTTGTGATGGTAAGTTATGATGCAATTAATGAAGTTATACCTTCCATTCAATTTTATCAAGGAAATTTGAAGATAGATGTCAAAAAATAAGTACCTTAAACAAATGAGTTCCTGTGTGTGAGCATCGACAACACTAAAAGGATCATCAAATAGATAAATATCAGCGAGTATGGTACAAAGCACGTGCAATCTGGATTCTTTGTTTTTGTCCACCACTCAAATTGATTCCCCCTCTCACCTACAATAGTTTGATCCCCAAATGCACATAATTCTATGTCCTTTTTCAATGAACATGCTTCAAGAATCATCTCATACCTTTCCTTGTTTAGTTCCTTTCCAAACAATATATTGTCTCTGCCTATCGTACCACTCTGTATCCAAGGTGATTGTGCAACATAAGCCTTTTGCCCCCTGCAACTTAATATCTCCAGATGCCTTTGGGATTTCTCCTAATATGCATGAAAGTAGGCTTGACTTGCCCGACCCAACAGAACCACAAACAGCCACTTTCATACCATGTTTCACTTGAAAATTAAGATCTTTTAATGTAAGATTAGGGGAATGAATATCCCAAGAGAAGTTCCCATTGACTATCTCAATTGCAACTTCAGCACTATCAGATGGAAGCTTATACACAATATTTTGTTGAAGATCATCTAAACAGAGGAATGAGATTATCCTATCAAGAGAAACTTTACTTTGAACCACCATTGAGATTGTGTCCGGTAGAGTTTTAATTGGCAATCGCAACTTATCAAACATTACAAGTGCTGTTAGAATCTTTCCCCGGATCCAACTGAAATCCCATATGCCCACAAAACCCAAAAGTAACCATAGATACAAATAAGGGATTAGACGAGTAGACAAAAGCAATCATAGCTGATGTATAAAGTAACTTCTTTAACCATTTCATTTCAAAGTTCCTAAGATCAATTATCCTAGCCAAGAATTTCGTCTCCCAAGCCTGGAGCTTGAGAATCCTCATATTCCTCAAAGCCTCAGATGCTACCTTCATCCTCCGATCCTTTGCACCCATTAACTGCCCTTGAATTTTCTCTTGTAGTTTTCCTAATGGAACATTTGCTAGCATCAAAATCACTGTAGCAACAAAAGCAACTATTGAAGCAAGCCCAAGGCTTTTGTACAAAATCAACAATGCTAAAACAAGCTGAACAGGTACCTTCCATATATTGTGCAAGTACCAACTAAAAAATCCACTCTCTCAACATCAATAGTCATTAAATTAATGTTCTCCCCCGTAGTGTGGCCTTGCCTTGATTGGCTTGAAAGCCTGAGATTCTTTTCATAGATCATTTCAAACAAGGCAGTACGAGCCCTATTTCCCATCTTTCTCAATTGGAAGTGCAAATGCCTCTCTGAGATGCACCTTATGAGTTTTGATACAAAGAAAATAAAAACTAGGATATAGCTTTTATAACTTAGTTGGCAAGAGCTGCTTATATATTGAAAGAAAGTGTCTATAAGGTATGGTCCAACATAAGAAGCTAATGTGGATATGATGGACAACAAACCAGTCCATAGAATTTCTTTCCAAGTTAAGAAAATCAATGCCTTCACCAGCTTGACTGTGCTTACTTGGCAATTATTACCACAATCATTGTCATCGGATTCAATCTTCTTTCTAAAGTAAGATAAGACCACATTGGCACTATCAGAACTAGCAAGTTGAGGAACATCCTCAAGGTCCAATGTTTTTTTATACCCGAATGTAATCAACGGACCCATCCAAGCAAAAGTAAAAGTACTAAGAAGATTGGCATTTGCATAACATGTTATATCCTCTCCAACAACACTTGATCCTTGTGTGTCAATACTGTTGTTTCGATTGGAGCTACTTTTCAGAAGAGGCTCCAAAAGATGGAAATCTCCATCTTGTTGTCCATTCTTGCACATCCCAACATAACAAATTGATCCACCAGCAATTATGGATACAACATCGGAGGCAAGAATTGATAAAGGCATATGTTTCAAATACAAACCAAGATGTATAACAAAAAATGAGCAAGACATTAGGAAGTAGAAGGCCCACCAGATCCTTAGTATAATAGGGAACTTACTGTCACTTGAATGAGAAAACTGAATGTGCAAAAAGCCAGAGATCATAAACCAAGTGAGTGTTCTAAGCATAAAATCCAATTGGGCAATATGTTTAAGATCAACCAAACCATATCCATGCCCAGAGAGGTAACATAACACACATAGGATAAGATCATATAAAGACAAACTCATGCAACATACTAAAGCTGCCCAATAGTATGGAATATATGAACTCTTCAGCGTTGCTTTTGAATTTCCAGGGGTAGGAATTGTGAATCTCTTGCAGGCCGAAGAAATTGGTAAAATTAGTAACATAATTAGGTGTGAAGAAGCAGAAAACCCATGCAGCAAATTGGTCGCAGAAGACTGTGAGAAGACATTCATATCAATTCTTGATCCCTCAAAATCATCCATGTTTCAAATTCTCTTGTCTTATTTTACTTTTGGAGAGTTGGTTTAGATTGGTCCCTTACAACTAAACCATATCAAGTTTACCACTTCGATTTGATGCAGGCCCATTTGCGAAATGGTTGAGCACTATAGCAAATTAATACCAACCGTTTTTATGACCTTCTATGCGTTCCACAAGGAATTATACCTAGATATGAATTGCAATGTCACCCTCAAATTTAGTTGAACCTGCTAAGATGTAAACAAAGAAACAAATTGTGAGTTTTCATTCTTTTTTTCTTTTCTTTATTTCGTGAAACTGGCAATTGTATATACACTAAGAGTCGTCAGATATTGCCAATTGAACAACTCTATGGTGGTAGAAAATTAGAACACAAACTCAAATAAATTAAAAGATCATACACAGAATTAAAACTAATAATAATAATAATAATAAAGGTGCAAGGTGAATAAACCTTCTCACTATTCAATATTCGGCTAATTAGATCTATTTATAAAAATACAACACCATTTAAAACCATTAAGAATCTTCTAAAGCTGGTCATTTAAAACTGAAACCATTTTACACCAAAACCAGACTGTATAACACGCTCCAGCGTGGATATGTCAGTGGTTCTCTGCAAGTTATTTAAGTCGGTTCCTAGGCTCCTCAGAAGTTAGAGAGAGAGAGAGAAAGTCATGTACCTTCCTGAAGAAGCTTCAAAGGTTCTTTTCTGCAACTAGCCAAAACTTGTCTCTGCACCTATGCTGTAGCATAGTTAAAGAAGGGAAGTTGGGCTTTTCTTAGTTACAAAGGAATGTGAGGACCGTGGTTCTTCCCGTTGCTCAGAAGTCGGGAGTTCTGAGGTGCACATCATTAGGAACTTGCGTACTTACCGGACAAATAGGAAAATTGGTGGCTCCGCTTCCTAGAAAGCACGTATCTCCTGGAACAGGAAAGATTTTCCACTAATGAATGACACGTTTCCCTGGAGGAGAGAAGAAATGGCACCCAATTAATTAAACACAACTCCGTAGGGCACGAAGAAGCAATGGCACAAACAGCTCCCAAGGGGGCTCTGGATCTAACACCTTGCTTGTTCATTAGTATCTACTTTCGGTCCAGGTTATCAATGCAGAACGATTATCAAAATCTCATGCCCTAAAATCTT